>NC_056737.1:1603536904-1603539404 GCF_019279795.1 Protopterus annectens | reverse complement strand
TATGTCTTCTGGGTGTTATGCAGAGGCTTCCAGCCTATGATGTCCAGGAGACAGCAGCCATAACTGAGGCCATCCTGGAGCATTACAACATACTCTTCAGTCGGGGTCGTCAACATCACCGGGAGAGGACAGCCCTCTGGGAAGACATCACACAAAGAGTAAACATCTTGGGGAACCATGGCTACACGTACAAACAGGTCAGGCACACAGCAACTGATCTGATTCAGCATGCACAGCAACAGGCTGCTGCGGTGGCAAGGGACTGTTCTGCTACTGGTGGTGGGCCAGCCAGAGAGGCCCCACTTACAGCAATGGAGGAGCTGCTTGCCAACCCTGGGGTGGCCCACAAACAAGAACCAGTACAAGATGTAGCTGTCATGGAGGTGTGTGCCACCCAGAAAACTGGTGAGGAGTATCCAGGAAAGGCAAAAGTCCACATCAGTGTACTGAAGTTACATTCTAACTGTGTACTAACAGTCTTTAGATACATATGTCATTGCAAAATAGAGTACTGGGTGGGGTTTAGTAATGCACACATGTGCCCATTTCAGGTGACGAATAGCAAATAGTGTAATATCATAGTGTATACTGTACTT
Organism: Protopterus annectens; assembly: GCF_019279795.1. Taxonomy (NCBI): domain Eukaryota; kingdom Metazoa; phylum Chordata; order Ceratodontiformes; family Protopteridae; genus Protopterus; species Protopterus annectens. The sequence continues at coordinate 1,603,538,808 of NC_056737.1, read as the reverse complement.
GTGCACACATGTAGCATTGCTCCTGGAACAATGGCTATTGTGAAGCTGCCAACAATACCTCTACCTCACAATACCTAGGTACCTCCTGTCAACATGAGGCACAGCAGCCTGAGACTGGTAAGTATGAGATCCTCCTGTTGTGGCTTACAAGTACCCCAGGCATTTTATGTCATGCATGTGGCCATGCACTGAACTGTTATAGTAAGCAAATTGCATGTATCTACAAGATCACCTGTGGTAGGGTTCACTGCATGATATCACTAGGGCCTACTTGCTTGAGATGTCACATATCAGTAGCATGACTCACAAACCTGTTATTGCAGGACATCTGGATAATGATTGCCAAAATGTGTGGAAAGAGTGCCAATAATAGGGACATGGTGCATACAGTACTGTGATAAAGTGCATATAAAAGGTGTACACACATGTCACAATGCCAGATATTTGTGAGATATGAAAATGTGACCACAATACACAAGAACAAAGCCATGCAACCTGTATTGTGACCTATATCCTGTACAATGCAAATGTGACACATACATCTCTGTTAGGGGAACATGTATGTGGAATGGTAACAGTCCAAGAAGCTATATGCATATGTGTGGACAGAAGGAAGCTCATACTGGGGTATATCAGTGTGTGATACAACCACAGCAGTTGATTATATTGGGTACACACCTGCCATCAATCACAAACTCCTGGATTACCTGCAAATAACAGTCAGCTCACATACCAAGATTATCCCAACACAGACCCACAGCCTGCTACAGCAATAGCCATGGTTCACATACAGCCTAACATGCTGCAAAGGGATTGAACACCATGGACACATACACACAGCATTGCATATGCCATGGAACACAGTGCAGATAGTCATCAAAATGGTGCAACAGTGACATTTTGAAGAAGTGGATATTCCTACACATATGTTGAGAAAAGCATCCCAGAAATGTCCATGGAGGCTGCCAGGAGACATACAACAACAGTGAAGGAGTATCAGACATCTCTGGCAAGTACTGGGTGTGTACTACATGTGACAACAATCTTCCATGGACTCCACAGGTTTTGAGTATAGGCTGTGTTTTGACGATGGCAGCTGTTCCTTATAACACACAACATCCAGTTCTGGGTAACATCTGGACAACAATACATCAGCTTTTCAAATGCATGTGTGGAAATTTGTGAAGGTGATATGAGACCAGGGTTGAACTCTCTTTGTCTACAATTTAGTCGTGTTAGTTTGGCACAGTAACAGCACTGCACAACAGCAGAACAGCACTACCCACACAGTGAAGCAGGGTGATGGCAGTGTCTTGCTTTGGGTTTGCTGTTCACCAGCTTGAACTGGGGCTGTAGCCAAATCATATTGTATTATGACCACTTCCAAACACCAGTCCCTTATGGCTATGATCTGTCTGGTGTCTGCTACATAAATGTGGATGGGGAGGTATCCCAACATTGCACCCAACAATGGGCCACACCCTACATCCAAATTAACAAAATTATGGATTCACAAGAACACAATCAACAGCCCACTGTGGCCAAGCCTGAAGGCCACACCTACATACAAAACACAGTCTGTCTGGTGACCTGACAAGTGCTGTGCACACGGGATGGCCTTACAATTGGATAGATTTGGAGGTTTTTGGCAAGGGAGAGTTTGCAAACATTGCCATGTCAAGATGTGCCATGCTGAGAAACACCTTCCCAAGAGGACTGAATGCTGTAATGAGAGCAACAGGTGCTTTACCAAAGTATTGGTTTACAGGTGTGCACCTTTTGCAAGCCAGCTATTGTAATACTAACATGTATGATATGCCACCCCTACCTGATGTGCATGTTTCTCATTCAGAGTGCACAGGTTACGTGTCATACAAAAATGGTGTAAATCTCATGGCAATATT
>NC_056737.1:1603469404-1603531904 GCF_019279795.1 Protopterus annectens | reverse complement strand
GGTTGTCAGGGGCTGCATCTGTGCCATTGGTTGGCATCCTACTTTTATCCACCCCATACCTGCACACAGTAACAATGCCCACACATACCTCACCACCAGTGGCCATAGATGAGGGACAGTTTGCAGGTGGTGTAATAGGACAGGAACATGTGGTGTTTATGGCAAGTGTGTCTGTACACAGCAGCCATAGCCAGATGACTGGTGGGGTCCCACACTGGCAGATGGACAGCAGTGCTCATAGGAGGGCTGCTGGCCATCATGCCCTTGGCAGAAGTGCCACAGTAGGTATCAGCAGATGCATGTTTTGGCCCATCATGGAGGCACAGGCACGTATAGAACATTACACCAGAGATGGTCTGAGGCTCCAGTGGGCTACTCTTCCTGCTGTACATGACTACATCCGTGATCATGCAGATGCCCACTGTTGTTTTGCAGGGATCAAGGATAGATGGTTGGGAGGGCTGCTAGCCATAATGCTTTGGCAGAAGTGCCACAGCAGGTATCACCAGACGCATGTTTTGGCCCATCATGGAGGCACAGGCACGTATGGAACATTACACCAGAGATGGGCTGAGGCTCCAGTGGGCTACTCTTCCTGCTGTACGTGACTACATCCATGATCATGCAGATGCCCACTGTTGTTTTGCAGGGGGTCATGGATAGATGGTTGGGTAAGATGGTGTGAATCCTCAGTCATGTGGTGTGCATGGTAGAGCATGTGGTGGGATTAGGGCATCGGCCATGTGGACGTAGGTCAGCAACACCAGTAGGTGGAGGTCCATGTGGATGTGGGACATCTCACTCCTGCTCCTGTAGTGGCAGTACTAGAACCAGCACTACATGGGAGGTGCTGTGCACACCACAATGCAGCAGACATGTGGACGTGGTCCTGGCTGGTGCCAACAGGGATGCAGATGCAGCAGACAAATGGCATCATCAGGGGAGTGTCCCATAACTTGGCTTCTGCCTGATGGTGCCCGTGCAACCCCTGGCAGGTACAGTTCCCATGCCCATGGCTGGACACAGTGAACTGTACACCCTGCCAAGTATGGTACACAACTGTCCAACATACACCTGTATAGGGCAGCCACATTGCAGAACTGTGTGAACCCACACACACACACACACACACACACACACACACACACACACACATCACCATCACAGCTAGGTCACCTCCATACCTACACACCATGTCTGCATAGGCCATTTAATGAACAACTCCCTAACCCACACACATGACGTCAACCAAACTGCTCAGCCTAGGCCTCTGGCATACCCCCACCACACCCTGTGCATATAATGATGCCTGTGCCACATCCCTGTCACCCATACCATAGATCCAGGGACATGCTAATATTGTTCTGATGCACAGGGTGTATGTACGACAGTTTAGCAATGTAATGGTGTTTAAAGTGTTGTTAGCTGGAATTTTTCATGCTTACACATCAGGGTGTGTAGCTGTCCAGTTATGATGCATTATTGCTGTTATTAACACTGACCAAATGTGGTCTCCATAATGAATTCTGTTTCTGTTCTAGGTGTCTGTGTGTCAGTAGGATGTTGGTCTGCAGTCCTTTCCTGCAAGGGGTGTGGCATTGTGGTAACATATTAACTGTGTCTTACCCTGGGTACAGCTGAACCCAAGTGGCAGGTCTGTATAACAGTTACTGCATGTGCCTCATGGCTGATAGGTCTGAGGAGTGTATACAGGTGAGTGCATGGTGGCTAATGTAAGCAACTCTTCTACAGTGGACAATGGTAAGTGTACTGGGTGGCACACACAAAATGTTTGTGAATAACACACACACACAAGGGCTTTTGTATTGATGCAATACACAGAGAATACTGTTCACATGGATGTAATTCATTGGGCAGAGGACTCATGTTGGCATTTGTAATTCCACCAAGTCCAAATTGCCAAAACATCACATCAGTAAATAATCAGTCATCCAAATGTAATTTAATTGGAAATGGTACTGGCTGGGTATATGTCCTTTTCCCCAATGTACTGCAATCCTGGAGTTGGTATACATAGTTTTGCTGGTGTGGGGTGCACAGCCCCCCACATTGGAGGGTGTGAGGTGGTGTAGAACTACACATAGTGTTATTAACAACTACTTAACCTCAACATAAACTGGACAGTATAACAGCTGGGGAATATGCAGAACAATACCCCCAATGTGGGTGGCTGTGCCCACAATAACCACACCCAACTATGTATACCAACTCCATTATTGTTGTACAGCTGTACAGTGGGGAAAAGAGCATTTACACATCCAGTAATATTTTTGATGGAATGATTTTCCACAAGATGATTGCTTTGCAATGTTACCATTTGCCAGTTAGTTCTCAGGCAGATGAACTCCTGGGAAATATATTTTCTGCAAAATGAAGTAGATCCCATCACATACACCCACACTTACTTGGCAACACTAAGATTAGAACCCCTACATAGGTACTTATTGCTACTAATGTGTTTGTTCTTAATTGCACACACCACAGAGTTTGTAGGGTGATGTGTGTCCCGTGCCTCCTGTAAAGTGAACAACATCATGAGGCCTTGTACAGTATGGTAATGGGGGATGTACTGAGTTGTTAAAGGACAATACATAGTATAATATGCTGTCATATACACATTTACAAACACATACAGTCATAGACACATTTGACACACCTGGGTTTCGCAGTGCTGACTACCTTGTCAGTGAGTCCATACGGTTACAACGTTTTTGACCCCAGCACATGCATCATTGGGCTGAAGAGTGTCATCAGTTAACTGTATGATTGATGGTCACAGAGGTTCTCATACAGTGGACCATGGGATATGTACTGGGGGTACCATGGTTTAAAGACAATATACCCAGCACCCCCACCCCACATTGGATACTGTACTCACTGAAACCCATGATAATTCTCTGACATACCCACAATCACACATTGACCAGGACTGCAATGCAAACCCTTGTCCATCTATTTATTGCTACTACAGGGATATGCATTTATTGCACATAACACAGGGATAGTAGGGTGAGGGTTTTGTCATGGCTCTCCTAATGTCAGTAACATCACCATCCCTTATAATGTATGGCAAGGTTTAGTGTATTTGGAGGATGTGGTCTCGGAATGCTGTCTCCTACAAATATGCACTCACACACAATTGCATACATACATACATACATGTGCACACACACACACACACACACACACACACACACACACACACACACACACACACACACACACACATTTGCCAGGACTCAAAAGGGAAACAAACACCTAGCTACAAATTTGTAGAATAGTGTTATGCTGGTACTGCAAGCTCCAGGTAGCCCTTAGGGTGAAGAGTGTCACAAGGTACATTTAAGGTACATTTAATGTGAATTACAGCAGCAGCCCTTTCTAAGTATAGCAATGTTGGGTGTAGTGGGTGAGAAGGCCGTCAGAGTATTTCCAAGTACAAGTTTACAAGCACACAAACACTGTTATACCCAGTAATGTACACAAAGACATTTGTCAGTACTGAGGTCCATAGGTGCAGGTGTTCCTAGGTGTGTACCAGGCTAGTGTCCATGGAGAGATGAGAAGAGTAGGGCATGTGTGTACAATGTATTATGGCACCAGATATTTGTCAGAAGACCATCTATCAACTGATGCCACTTGAGTGATTCCCCAGGGAGACAGTTATATTCAACATCCACTCATCTGTTTTTCTCTTGAAGAGGCTCAGTGAGGTGCTCCAGTTGACATGTATGCACCATATATTGCATAACATGGCCAGTGTCTGGGATAGGGACCTGTACCCAAACATGTTCTGTTGACTGTGGTAGTCTGGTTGAGGTATCCATGGAATGTGGTGCATACAGATTGGGGTTTCCTAGCTGTGGCATTCATAACACAGCTGGGCAGACATGTCAGTGTCAGTCAGAGATTGCCTGTAAGCAGCCAAGATGAATACCTGACATCTGCATATCTATACAAAGGACAGACAGAAAGTAGAGAGGCAACAGGTTATGCATTAGGATGAATGTTTTGACAAATAGACTTCTGAGACTGATAAGTATGTCATTACTACATTACAACAGTCCTCAATGACATGTCTGTAAAAACATGATAGTCTACAGTTACTATCAACATAGTAGATCAATATCCACTAGGAGATACATAAAAACATACATCTCAAACACCAAGAACACGATAGTCAGTACACAGAGTCCAGCTTTGCATGCAGGGGTGTATGGTTCCAGTACTACAATCTGCAATCTACTCTTACTTGGAAAAGCACTGTTAAAAGTAGTAATATAATGATACAATACATGAAAGTGTGACTGCATATAACCTGGGATGCTACCCAAGTATGAAACACATACACAGAGAAAGGATTGTGGTACTACCCATGTATAGTCAGGTGTCCCATACAGTTTGCTCACACCCCTTGCTACTGTAAAGACAGCACATAGAAGCATGTTATGTAAATGGAATTAAATGCAGTTATTAAAGATGCGACTACCCTGCTATTTGATCAGACTGGAATGTGATCACTGGTTACCAGGGCTGGGCTGTGCATAGCAGGTGTAAGCATTGCTTAAATGTAAATGCTAAATGGATGTGCGCACTGATAAGCAAAGCCTACACGGTGTAAGCACATATTTGTTTAACCATACATTAGCACCACTTAGCTTCGTGCAAACCCACTTAAAGCCACTTTAAAGCACCTTAATCACTCTGTCTCCATCAGCCCTTGTTCTGCCCAGCAACAAAATAAATAGCTTTGAACCCAGGACCCTGTACATTATAGTCACAGCACTTAACCACTAAGCCATCTGAGCTGTGAGGATGTCTGTTGTTTTTTCAGATATATCATTCAGTACACATGCTCAGTCGTAGTGAACAACTGCTTTGACTACTACAATTGTTTAGTACTTGTAAGTGAAAATAGTGTTGAATCAGTCATGTTCTTATATGTAAATATACACATGTCAGATTAATATGGTGGGATACATCTGAGAAGGTATACACAACACTCATGTTTACACATAAAAGGATATAGATGTATAACATATGCCGATGACATGTAGTGGAGTCATACCTCAGCACCATAACTCTCAACCTCTAAGTGCAAGGGAACATAATGTACATATTGCAGTTATGAATGTAGAATGCTACTACCATGACAGGGGTTGTGTCAATATACATGTTGTAAGGGAAGGCTCTTCTGAAACTGACATGTATGCCATCAGTTACTGACAGACATCATAAAATCATCATAGTGAAGTACCACACACCTTACAGCAATGATCCTGTGGAATACAGAAGAAATATGAGCAATAAATATGGACAGTCTGAAACACTCTGGTTAGTTGAGAGGTATACACAGAACTCCTTAGTGCAAGAAATGTGGAACAAGACTGACAAAGGGGATGTTTAAAGCCATGAAAATGGGGATATATCACAAATACTGGAGTAGATAAACTCACACAGTTGATGCAGTCACACCCTACTGTCTGTCCTAACATATATTAACTGGAGTAGCAGATGCCCCAAGCCCACATACTTCCCACTAGCTAGTGACATACATCTTCACAGCAGCCCACTGCTTTGTCAGAAATACACAACACATATGGTGGCCAGGCAACAGTACATCTGACAAATATCTGGACACAACATCACACTAGGGTAAATACATTGAGCTGGTAGGCATGTCATCAAGCACTGTCTACACTACAGGCAGACTGTCACAACACTAATCCAATTTACCTATAGGAGAATACACATGTAATTGCAAATATATCAGGCACTACAGGCATGTAACAGCACAGTGTAACAGACACCAGTGTGAAAGTGCATACCCACAACCATTTCCACCACAGTCACAGTGACATACCAGTTAGTCAAATGAACAGTACAGTATAAGGACTGTGTGAACAATAACATCTCAACATGTTTGTCACTCACACACTCCCCCTACATACCCACAACCAATCTCAACACAGTCTCAGTTGCATAATGGTAAGCCTAAGTAATAGTACAGTATATGTACTGTGTGAACAAAAGCCATCATGTTTGCCACTTACACACTAACCCTACATATACTGGCCCAATTCACAGTGCAGTCTGATGCCTGACTGTGGTATGGGACATGTCTCAGTCTGGCCCTACAAACATACAGGCTGATAGGGTATCAGAAACTGGAGCAGCATTCAACATCAGATAGAACAGGACCAAGAACACTGACATCTACCCCAGTCTGTACACCGGCCAAATAACATATTCACAATACATTGCTACACAATGCTGACACTCTGTCAACGCTGTCACTTTGTCTGTTTTTGGCTTCTAGTATTTTGACACCACCAGAATCCATGGCTGAGGGAAGCAATATCGAGCTGGACTATCGCACACTTGATAAACTACCTTCAAGAGGTTATGTTGAACGTCTACTATACATGGACAATAATCCATTATTAAATATGTTTACAGGTATGTCTGATAACAGTAAAGATACTACAGACATGGATGTTTTTATCAATGCTAAAAGACTTTGTGAACAGGTTGTCCAAGCTCAAAAGGGCTCAATGGCAATGCCTACATTTTGAAGCGTGTCTTCACTATGGAGTGGTTCCCTGTGGTTTACGAGTGCTTCGGATGCCAACCTACAGAGACATACTTCCTGAATTGTTAATTAAATGGCAAAATTTAAATCTGGCCTTGAGCTTTGATTATCTACATTTAATGAATGAGTTTTTTTGCTCCAAGTGAACAGCAGGGTCTATGTTATAACAGCAAATGATCAAAAGATCGAACTCTGTTATATCGACCACAAAATAACGAAAACAAAAAAGTGAGAACAGCCAGAACACCAATTTTTTTCCCCAGGGAATAAAATTCGCTGCTCCCAAAAAAAAAAAAACAACACTAAACACTATCTTAAGTGGGGGGGCTTCGATCCCCACACCCCCCTACTTAAATATACCAACTCTGAGATCACACTAAATTGTCAAAAATGGCAAAGTAATGGAAGCAGCAAAGCAACTTCTTTCCCAGGGAAAGAATTTGCTTAAAAGCCGCTTTGTCATTTTGCATTTTCAACATTTACAGTTTGATGAAGATGCATTTAACATAATACGTCTTCGTTATTCTGACAGGAACCCGAAAAGCAAATGATGGAGAAAGCCCTGAAACTGAAAGAAGGTGAGGTATTCACTGAGAAGATTGAGAATGTATTTATTAATGCATCTTCATATGAAAAGCATCTGTCTCACAACAAGAGAAAGAAACTTGAGAGGAACATTGGCGATTTCAAGAATGGCCATATTTTTGTATGGCCGCAGGCCTTTAACCCCTCCAATAGTAATGAGCCATTAGTTGCAGGTGAAGCTATTTCCATCAATGAAAATACTGGAAAGGTGGAGACATCTATGTCAACTCCTCCTCTGGTTACACAGGTGGAAAATACTGCTTCCACAGAGGTTTTCGGTGTGATATAAGAATGCAGTTTGATGCAACATAATAAAGAAGCTAGACCTAAATCTGTCCTTAAGGATGGAATAAAATCAAGATGATCTGCTATTTCGAATTTGCATTTTTTGGGTACAATACCAGCTCCCCTGAGATTACCGAGTACTATGGTGCAGGCACTTTCTATCAGCCGAGGCAGAAAGAGACAGAGGATGTTGGGGGGATCAAAAGTGACAAACCAATGGTAAATCAGAACAGATGTTAGTGGTAAACATCTCTTCTCTGATTTTGCTGAATCTACAGATCTCAGTTTTCAATAAAGGACTTTCTTATGTACTGGCTAGACCCTCGCAGCTGAGTGAGGTTCTATTTGACTTATGGAAGTTTGCCAGAGATGCGGCACTGAAAGTTATGTTTTTGAACAGTAAACCATCTTTTTCACAGGTAACTTTGGAAAAACCTAGTTTATTTAATCCTCAGCTCCCACCAACGGTGGAATCTTTTGTCAAAGTATGTGAAAATGACATATATAAAATGCTGACTTCAGGGGCTAACAGTACTTTCTTTAACTTGACAAAGGAAGAGAGTAAAGCTTTGGAGCAGTTAAGGGACAATATTGATATGTGTATATGCCCCACCAACAAAGGTGGAGTGGTTGTACTCATGGACACTTCTGATTATTTTATTAGTATGCTAATGCTGTTAAGTGCTGTTGATACATATGCACCCATAACTAAACATGATGTTAATTGGTTTATTACTGAAATCAAAGTTTTGTTGGATGATTTGCTTTTAATCAACATGTTAGATAAGGAAAATTATGATTATGTGTATGTTGAACACCCAGTGATTCCTTTCCTTAATGGTCTTCCAATGATACATAAAAGAAGGGTAAATCCCACAATGCGACCAACAGTAGCAGGTCGGGGTTGGGCTACTGAACCTCTTTTTATCTTTGTTGAACAACAGCTTAAACCATTCTTAAGTAGAGCTTGATCAGTGTTGAAAGACACGGAAGCTTTTTTACAAACATTTGGTGAGTGTGCAAGAGACTTAGACTTTATTACTGATCAGTTTATATTCGTTACGCTAGATATTAATACTCTGTTTACGATTATACCTAATAATTTTTGAGGTTGATTCTATACGTAGTTTTCTGAATAAGTTTAACATTTTAACACATAACAAAATTGAGTCAATCTTGTCTTATTGGATCTGATTTTGAATTACAATATTTTTGTGTTTGATGATGCTATGTATTGGCAGTGGCAGGGTGTTGCCATGGGCACACCCTGCACCAATAGCTATAACAATTTGGTACTTGCAGGTTGGGAGGATGGAGTAATATATAGTGATCATGCCTTTAGGGAAAACCTTACATATTATAAATGTTTTGTAGATAATATTTTTATCCTATGGAAAGGCACATATAATAGCCTTTGTGATTTTGTACAGTACCTAGAAAACAATAGCTCCTGTTTTAGATTTACCATGCATCATTCATATGAACGCATAGATTTTCTTGATGTTACATTGATTTTAAAGGAAGATGGAAGTATAGATTCTCTCATATATAGAAAAGAATGTAGGAAAAATTGCTTATTAAATAGGCAGAGTATGCATCCTGCTAGGATTTTCCAGAATATTGTGAAAAGTCAGTTTTTACATGTTTCTAAATTACATACAGGTAATGAAGATTATGTCGCAGCTACAGATACTCTTATTAATGATTTTGTGACTAGAGGATATAATAAACAGGATATAAAGAAAAGTCTACAAGAAGTGGGCACTCTTAAGAAGTACTGTTGGTTTACCCTATTTACATAGACAGCAGCAACGTAGTTTTAATTCCACCTTAAATAGACCTAGATGTGCTTTTTCAATTAGATTTAGCAGTAATGTACAAAGCATATGTAATGTTATAAAAAGCAATTGGTCTATTCTACGTTCAGATGAAGCAATTAGGGATGTAGTATCTATCTTTGAAAAGAGAGATTTGTTATAAGCCTCTTAGAAAGGTTAAATATTGAACTTTCCCCTGTAAATCTTGCAAAGCCTGCTCTTTTATGTCCTGCATAGATACATTTCTTCGTCCAACTACGTCAATGAATTTTACCTTTAATTTACATGCTGACTGCAAGACTGAAAATCTAATATATCTAGTTAACTGTGTAGACTGTACAGCGTTTTATATAGGGAAGACCAATCAGACATTAAGAATGTGTTTTACAACATTTAGGTGATATTAGAAAGAAGAATTGTTTAAATTCATTATATAAACATGTTAAAAGCAATCATTGTCATTCTTTCAAGTTCACTGTGAGTGGATTGATTAAGCATAATGTTAGGGGAGGCGATATTATTAATAAGACAGAGCTTCTTGAGATGAAGTGGATAGCCACTATGCAGGCACATAAACCACTAGGTTTAAATTACACTATACCTTTAAAACCTGCCTTAAAAGCAAGGTCATTAATTCATTGATGTGAACTGTTTTTTGATTGGTCTTTCTTGGGTTTAAAAAGTCAGTTGAATTTTGTAAAAATGTTATGCTAGGATTTGAAGAAGCACACTTGTGAAAGCACTAATCTGAATTTTAAATAAACCTGTGTTTTTTATTACTTGGATTTTTTATGCCTGAAGCCTTGGTGAACAAACTGAGTTTTTACCTTTTTACTATTTTGCTTGCTGCAGTTTGTCTTTTAATCTCTGGTGTATTGTTTTTGGACTCTGTCAACAATCACCATGAGTACACAGACCTCACTACTGTACAGACCACAAAAGAATGTCCAGGTTTTGTCCTCAAATATTAGGCCTCCTATACATTACATGTCTGGCAGTCTGATGTATCACTGACTCGATATCAGGAATTATGTCAGTAAATAATGATATACTGCACATATTCACCTCTTGCTGCATGACATATGAACAAAGGGTGACAGACTTGGGGGATGGAGGCACAAACTCAGGGCCAATATTGACATATTGCAGTTATAAACTGAGAACATTGCTGGTGTAACAGGGTTTGTTGTGGCATATCTCTTCTGAGGGATATGAAGTCAGTAACACACATGGATGTTACCATTTACTGACTACAATCATCAGAGTATGCTACTGCATTTATAAAGACAGAAAATGTGTGAGTAACACACCAAATCTAAGACGCCAAACTCTGGCCAGTCTGCAAATAGCCGTACAAGTGAGAGTTTTCTCAACCACCTAACACTGTCATGCCAGACTTTAAATCATGCAGAACAGCCATATCCGCACAAACCCTGTTAAACCAACATTACTTCAAATGTAGAACAGCAATACTTACATTTTGTCCCCATGTCTGGAACATCCCCCTCCAGTTTGTTGGCCTGTCTCCACAGTGTTTGTTGTAAAAGGTATTTCAAACTACCCTCTGTGATGCTGTTTGTCAAACACCCACATGAAATCCTGCTCACAGTGAAGGAAAAGGGCCAACACCCACTTGCAGTGCTTAGTTATAGGAGTGTGTTTCCATGCAAGTGGCTATAGGAATGATACCACAGCTGTTCCACATGCAATTACAAGTGGGGGCTCCAATTCGTGCACAGGCCATCAGCTGATCATGAGCATTACGTACCAAAGTCAAGCTGCTGCCTATGCAAAACAGATGTATTTTCCACATCTACCAGAGAGGGGAGAGAGAGAGACAAAGGAAGAAAGGAAGAGAGAAAGAGCCAAGCGTGTTTGTATATGATCTGTGGGTGGAGAGTAGTCTCTGGGTATTATAACTGTTGCCTATATATATACATTTATGGCTATGGATTTTCTACAACAACCTCTACGGTGTTTGACAACTGTTGGTCTTGTAATGTGACATTGGGACATATGGGTCCTCAATATGAAAATGTAGCAAAACCCGCCCTGCAATGGATCCTGTTATTACACAATCACACCCCCACAGGATGCAGATGAGACACACACACACACACACACACACACACACACACACACACACACACACACTTGCCAGTACTGAGTTTCAAACCCCTACCTAGTTATGTATTGCTACTACAGTGTTGCGCATTTATCGCACATGCCATGGAACTTATATGTTGGAGAGCTGTCCAAAGGTATCTTTGAAGGTGAGTGACATCAGCAGCAGTGCTAAACGAGGGGTAAGGGAAGTGTAGTAAGTGTGAATGTCCACAAAATCAGGTGTCAACAAAGACACACACACTCTCACATACACATTTTCACAATTGTCAGCCAGGACCAGGATTAGAATTCCTACCTAACTAGTTTGCTACACTATAATATTACACAGTTACTACATGTGCCACAGAGCTTATGGGCTGCAATTTTGCCAGTGGGTTATTTCAAGGTGACTGACATCCGCAGGAGTGCTAAAGTAGGGAAATGGGAGGTGTAGTGAGTGTGAATGTCCTCAAAATCATTCTTCTTCAAACACAAACACACACAGAGTTTTAACAGTTGCCATGTCTGGGATTAGGACTCCTACCTAACTAGTTTGCTACATTACAGTATTACTCAGTTATCACGAGTGCCACAAAGCTTATAGGGCTGAGACTTGCCCAAAGGGTTATTTCAAGGTGACTGACATCAGCAGGAGTGCTAACATGGGCAATGGGAAGTGCAGTGTGTGTGTGAATGGGCCATAAACCATTCCTCTGGAAACACACACACACACACACACACACACACACACACACACACACACACACACACACACACACACACACACACACACACACACACACACACACACACACACACACACGCACATTTGACAGGACTGAGTTTACAAATGCTACATGAATACCTATTTGTACTATCGTGCTATACAGTTATCACAAGCACCACAGACATTATAGGGCTGAGGGCTACCAAAAGGAATGTGTACAGTGATTGAGAAGCCATTTCAATGTGTAGTGAGTGGGACAGACATCATAATGGAATTCTCTCTGTCACTGTCTGTCTTTCTCTTCCCCACATCTCTGTGTGTGTTTGTTTGACATATTATAGTCTATTGGCCTTAGATATTTGAGTATTCCTATCCAATGTGTGTGTGAAGCATAAATGGTGTGCAATTTGGTGTGTGTGCACAGACATCTGCAAATGACAGATATGTATAGTTCACTGTGTTGTCAGACATGGGGTTCATTTGTCTAAGTGTAGGAGCATGACCAGTATGACCTTCTGTATTGATTGTGTGAATCCATTCCAGGTAGGGTTGTACTCCAGTCCAGGCTTTGGTGTTCTACACCAACACCTGGCAACCGGATATCTGTAGATAGGTTGACAATATGGAGTCACAATGGGTGAAAGATAGAGGGATACTGTAACTATTGCTGCCTGTGCTGCTTGTGTTACAAGACTGGTGTTAGCAGAGATATTCAGACATATGTACTGTTTTACACTGTGATGCATTATGTCATCAGCTACTGACAGATAACATTATTTGCTCACAGTTATTTACCAGGAAATACAAGATGAATGAAGCTGAGTCCAGTATTGTGGTTCGCAGCCTACACATTCTTGCACACTCCTGCCATTCTGGAGGGGTAGCTACAGACCCTTGCTGATGGGTCTGTGTAAATGGTCCAGCACCTTGGTAGTATGGTGGCTGAGGATCCCCTTCTTGTACATATATTGACTTAACAGAGTGGCCATATCCTGCTGTGGCCATACCTCTCAGCTGTACAGATTCACCCAGGTTACCCAGAGGCAGGGCTCGTATATCTGGGCTCATATATCTGGTCAATTTCCCTTCACATTGTGGTTTACGAGCAGGTTTGTAGCCACCCATTCCTGGGTTTGCAGGCAGGGGTAGTATGGGCATACATCAGAGTTTCAGACTTCTCACACTCCATGACGTCCATGCTTCTACACCTCTCCTCTGTTATTCTATCTTCTTCCTAACATTAAGCGAGTGATATCTGAAAAGTATCCCTATAGTTGACCCTTCACCCCAGTGGTATTTATGGATTGGTCCACAGTTCATGCAGTAGGACATGGAGTGCATGCTACTGGGATTTGTCAACATGGTTTTGCATTTGTGTTCTGTTGACTGTGTTAGGTTGTTAGTTACGACCCCATGAGATACCATACACTGGCATTACGGGTGAGGCACAGGCCTTTTACAGAGCACTGTAGGCCATTTGGTAGTGATGCAGGCCATCTGTAGCAGGCCAGCGCATTCTGTCACTCCTACATTCCCAGGCTGCGAGCCAGTTGATTCCTCTGGGGTGACAGGGTAAGTGTGCGAGGTGTTAATGCCAATACTTACTGTCCATATTGATCCATTGGTCTGTATGCAGGCAGGGTGCTGCTTACAGCTAGGGACACACCTGCATAGGACACCTCTTCAGCATGCTGCATTCTGTGAGTATCCCCATACAGATGTGGGGTCATACTGTACTCATTCCCAACAGCAACAATATGACCTGTGATAAACCTGTGGCTGATAGTAACTTGAGCTGAGTGCATGTGTGGTATGGAAGCTACTTGCAGCTGACTCACAGGACATTCCCCGTATGCTGCCTTGTGCTGGGACATAGGCAGTCTCTCATTACTTCATAACTGTGCCTTTTGTGGTCTGCCAGTGATTGGCCAGACTACATCAGTATTCCATGCTAACCTGTATGTACAATTCCAAAGGTGTGTGCAGTTGACAGTAACATTTTATGCAGTCTGTCTCGCATCTTCCACCTGTGTACTGTGTGTTTGTATGTGCCCACATTCATGACATGTCCATCTTTCGGATGGTGACAGATTCTGACATCTGGACAGTGAGTATGGACAACTGCTGACATGGGTATTGCTGAGAAGCATTGTGGTTGGCACTGCAGTTGTCAGAACATGGCCCTGTCAACCACAGTACTGCCCATAGGCCACCAAGGCACAACCCTCCATGCCTACATGCTGACCAATTCCAGACAGTACTGAACACACAACAACCTAACACACAGACCCCTGCATATTGTACACATGCAGCAATCTATCCTGTAGATTGGCCCAGCTTAGGTAATCTGTGCTCCACTGATATTACTCCTCACACTTACATGTTACTGCATTTCTACATAGGATTGTGGGGGTGGGGGGGCACACCTGACAACTTTAAACATTTGTTATGACTGTACTGGTATTTCAAGTACTCTCCTGGCTTCCATTTCATAATCTATTCTGACCTATCATGCTGACTGGAGGCATACCAGTAGAGTACAGATCTTATGTTTTATTTACCTACATTTCAGTTTCAGACTTCTTACCCTTCAAAACTAACATACAACTGCCAGACCTGTTGTAGTCTGTCTGTGTAGGTCTGGAGGGGGGCTGTTCACCATTACCATCAAGTGGAGGCCTTAGCCCAGCCTTTCTTTATAGTCATCTACACCTGTCCTGCTGGCTGGCAGAGGCTGGTGGTAGGTATGTGAGCCTCAATGAGATGCATGTGCATGTCCTATGGACACACACAGTTATTTGGGCCACCAATGTACTGCGGTGGGATTTGTCAACTTGTCTACTACTGCCTAGTATTTTGACACCAGTATTTGTCATGGATTTCATGCTGCTCATATAGGTCTCCACTATCTGCTGCCATCCCATTCAGCCACCCGATTCCTTTGCATGCTTGCATCCATATCATAGATAAAACTATAAGAACACACTACTCCATTCAGCAATTGATATGAAGAGTGACTTACCATGTGGCTGGGCCAGTATTGAGGATAGTGCTGGAGGGCTGACTAAGTCAGATGCACATAGTACACTCCCTATACATGGTAAAGCACAGATAGTGTCATGTTTGGCATCCCTTTTACTGTATGAGCAAGTCAGAGAGAGGTATCATTCCCTGGGTCCCTACCATGTCAGTGCATGTGCTATGCATTGCCTCTTTGCTGTGGCCTGGGCATACTGGGCACGCCTCCTTCTGCCTACAAGGCCAGGCTGAGGTAGTTCCTCCTCCAAGTCACTCTGTGCCTGTGATGGCCTTGGCAATGGTGGGAGGCTGTGTGGCCTTATCCCATGCTATTCCTGCTGCTCCTGCTGCAGCTGTTTCTGCAGGATCATATTGTGTAGCATGGCACATGCTATGAACATTTGTGTACATGTAGCTGGAGAGTACTGCAAGGATCCACCGGATATGTCCAGGCAGCAGAACCGTGACTTCAACATCCCAAACACATGCTCTATTATGATTCTGCTTTGTGCATGTGCCTCATTATGGAGTTCTTGTTCAGGTGTGTGTGCATTTCTGAGGGGTATCATCAGCCATGGCTCCAGTGCGTAGCCAGCATCCCCCACTAGGTAGCCATATGGGATGAACCCAGTGACAAATGACTGGAACGGGTGTGCCATATGCCAGATGTGGGAGTCATGATAGCTTCCAGGGCTGCCAGCACACACATTCAAGACAATGCCCTGAGCATCGCACATGACCTGGCAGTTGATGGAGGGGAAGCCCTTGCATTTTATGTAGACCCTAACCCGCTCACCAGGTGGTGTTTTGATGGGTATATACATGCAGTCTATAGCACCCACTACCTCAGTGTATACTGCTATTTGGTGGAAGATGCACATATTGCTGGCCAACACTTCATGGGTATTGAGGAAATATATGTGCTTACTGGCATATGCTGACATGGCATCCAGGAAATGGTGGAGTACCCTGGATGCTGATGCCTGTGAGATCCCCATGATATCCCCAGTTGGCTTTTGGAAGGTACCTGTGGCTAGTATTCTTAAGCCTACTACACATACCCTGGTATCCACTGGGATGGGTTCCCCTCTGTAGGTTCTGTATGTGAGGCAGGGCCAGCACAGCTCAACAATTTGCTGTAGAATGTCCCTGTCCACCCTATAGCGTTCCACTATCTCCAGCTCATGTAGCCCTTGGTAAGTTACCCTGGGTCTGTACACTCTTCTCCTCCTCCTCACTGTGGGATGGTTGTCCGCATTCACATCCTCACCACCTTCAGCCTCTTGCACATATTGATGTATGAGAGGGACTGCAGCCCCTAACATTTTGTTAGTTTTGTCAGGTAAAATTTCCCAGTCTGTGTATACCGGTGGGGTAGAGTTTGTGGGTAAAGACAGACTGAAAGGTGCTTGCATAGTTTATAGTTGTATGCTGGGCTGCTGCCTGTGTAATTGGCTGATTCTGATGCATTTCGACTGCCAGTTATGCTAGTTCTCCTTGATTGCCTTCCTACTGCTGTTTCCCCTTCCCAGCTCCTCCCTATTTAAGCCCCAAGGCATGCCGTGCATACCCAATGCTGAAATTTAAACAGTGCTGCCATTTCATCTTTTTTGGAGGGGGGGTTTAAAACCCGGTGCGCATGTACACAGTGCTCATGCACATCTGACATACCCCCTTCCTTAGCTGTGCTTAGCTAAGGGCAAACGTGGGCCACAGAGATCCAATGAGCTTACAGAAAGCATGACACACCCCCTTATGAAGTCATTCAGCTCTTACACTTGCACTGTTGTATTGCTGCACCTACACAGCTTGGTACAAGCTGTCACTTTGAAGAAATATGTGATTCAGTATAACTCCCCTGATTTGCATATCCCAGGTGTAGGTCGTTAGTTACTGCCCTAAAATGGACCCTTTCCCCTTGACAACCAGCGCTCCCTGGTATTGTTTACATTCTACATGCCATTGACTATAATGGCAAAATGCAGAATTCACTTCCCATTTTATTTATTTATTTATTTTTTTATTTTAGGCATGATCCCGTTTGTGTGCCACTGCCTTAAGCTTAAACGGCCAAGATCGGCCCCAAAAAAGTTTAATTAAAAAAAAAAAGTCTGTTTTTAATGCCAATGGCCTTATATTTGGCCATTGGCATGTGTATTAAACATAACGCATGCTTTTACATGAGCTGTCATGCCTCCGTTTTGTCAGATGCAGAAATGTACTCAGTTATTTTCTGCACTGACACTTTTCTAGCACGGAGACCTGGCGGCTGGCTGGATCACAAAATCACCTCATTTGCATGTTTTTCACCAGCAAATGAGGTGATTTGCATATTGGCTGGTTTTTCTGTGCTGGAACAGTGTAGGACCACTCGTGCATGTGAAAGCTGAGCTCCTACACTGTTCCTGCATGGAAAATACAGCTTCCTGAATCCCAGGGACTGACTAAGTAGGCTGTATAACTAACGTTCAAGCAATACATAAAACAAACATTAAGCAGTTGACAGAAAGGAGGAAAATGCACAGTTTACACATTCTACAAAATCAAAGAGAAAGGCAAAAAGAAAAAGCACTTTTACAAGTAACTAACATACAAGTCAAGTGCATACTCCGTGGCCAAAGATCAGTAGGATTAGACAATGGATTATACTGTGCTCAAAGCTTTATTTGAAAAGTTATTCAAATACACTGAAGTTATCCTTTGGGCTACTAAATACAAGGAGAGGTAAAGAGATCAGTGCATGGGAGAGTGGTGCAGATTAAGAGGTAATAAAGAGGAAGATAGAAATGCATGAAGAAAGGGAAAAGACATAAGTGACTGAAAAGTGAAAAACAACAGGAGAAGATCAGAAAGTGCAGGAACAGAAGAAAAAAAAACTCTCTTCCTGTTTGCTGATTATAGATACATGTATAGAGAGAGATATAGATGTAAAAGTATGTGTGTGCATGGGGGAGGAGACTTATGCACATATTTATGTATATTTTTATATCAGCAATCACCGAGAACTAAAATGGGTAGCCCTCACAATTGATCACAGTCAACTATTCAATAGTTAACCATATTGGGGTGCGAAATTTTATTGAGTAGGTGCAACAAAATATGCAGTCTCATACGCAAGCAAATCAGTCTTACATTTGTAGTCGCAACCAAAAAAAGTACAAACCAAAGACAGAAAATCATAAACAATCCACATTTAAATGGTGGTTCCACCCTCTATATCCCCATTATGGGATATTGCCCCCACAACCCCATGCTTATATGCACTAATTCCATGGTTGCATAGTGACTAGGAAAGGGCAATTACTATATAAAACTAAATGTATCATCACAGGTAAGTTTAGAGTGGCAGCAGTTGACAAACCATGTAGTCTATTTATTTGTATTTGTTTACGTGGGTAGTGTGCTGAGCTTGACTTTGCAGTCATCTAACTGCCTTGTTGACATTATCATATACAAGTATATTTATATGTATCCTGAGAGAAACAGAGTGAGAGAGACTAAGAGAGAGACAAAGAGAGAGATAAACCAGACACACAAACTCACAGACACACACACACACACACACACACACATATATATATATATATATATATATATATATATATATATATATATATATGTGTGTCTGTGTGTGTGTGTGTGTGTGTATGTGTGTGTGTGTGTGTGTGTGTGTGTGTGTGTGTGTGTGTGTGTGTGTGTGTGTGTGTGTGTGTGTGTGTGTGTATGTGTATACATAAGGGTTTAATATATGTAGTCAAATTTATACAATGTTGACATCTGTTTGGTAGACAGAAAGAGGTCAACTATCCACGGGTAGGGGAATATTCCCTTTCCCCAGAGATTGTGCAATCTTGGCGTTAGTATATATAAATAGTGGGGGGTGTGGGTGGACACAGGGAGCCTTGCCCCCCCCCACAGAACACTTGTTGGTTTAGCCTGCTCCAGTATAATCCTTGGAGCATGCACACAGTGTCATCATTTTGTGTTTCAGTGTTTATACATGATATTATGGATGCTGATTTTATGATCAGTCAGTCATAAGTAATACACATATAATATATATATATATATATATATATATATATATATATATATATATATATGTGTGTGTGTGAGTGTGTGTGTATATGTATATATATATATATATATATATATATATATATATATATATATATATATATATATATATATATGTGTGTGTGTGTGTGTGTGTGAGAGAGTGTGTGTGTGAGAGAGTGTGTGTGAGTGTGAGTGTGAGTGTGTGTGTGTGTGTGTGTGTGTGTGTGTGTGTGTGTGTGTGTGTGTGTGTATGTGTGTATATATATATATATATATATATATATATATATATATATAGTAGTAATACTAACAATGGACATATTTACATCACCATCCACCATGTCATCAATTGTTTATCACAACTGTAGATGTTGTCAGACCTTTATTTTTACTCTACCTCCGGTCATCAATTTAGAAAACTCAGCCCCACTGATACCATTAAGAAAAAAATCACATAATGCACACACTCATCTCCCCTATGAACAACATTGTCCATTCAGATCAAGCCACTAAAAATAAATGTAACCTTATTAAAATGAAAATAAAATAATAAAACACAAACTACATTCAGAAAACTGCATTATGATGTAAAACTCTGCAGTAAAGCACTTCACCATCACATTCAGTTGTCCATTGCCACAGGAGTGCATTGCATGCTGCATCATGGAAGTATCTTTAAGAAGCAAAGTCTTCTTCCTCTGTCACAACTATAAATCCTATGAGCACTCCTAGAAACTTTATATCTTAGCTGTTTTCACATACTTATGTAGTACATCAAATGTCAGATGCTTTCTTCTGTTGGAAGAGGCAAGGTCATTAACTACTTACTTATTTAGTAGTATATATAACAAGCAGTTTTTATAGCACCCATGAAACGTTTTTTTTTTTTTGCACCTCACAGAATAGCAGCTTTGACGTGGCAGACAGCTACTTGTTTATATGTATATATCGATCTGAAAAGAAAGACATTCTTAAAGGATCAAGAGCATAGTAAATCATTAGAAGACATGTCAGTAGATCCGGACCATTCTGATCTTTAAATAAGTTTTAAAAGGAAAGGATTAGTTTGGGTTCAGTAAATTTGAATACCTAGTAATTTTTAAAGGACTGGCCGCATAGATATAATAGAGAAAAAAGTTGCATAAACTAAACTTTGTAAGCAGTGGTTTCAGTGAAAACATTAGTCACATTGACAACATGTTTCCAATATAATAAGTGCTATTATAAAATGACTCCCTATTAATATTCGAAAATGTGCACGCTGATTGGCCAGCCCACCCAGCGTTCCCATTGTAAATCCCACAATATACCAATGGAAAAAGGTCCGGTCGCCCGGACTTTTTTCCATTGGGATAAAGTGCCCCAAAACCTTTTTTTTTTTTTTTTACAATTAAAAAAAAAGAGAGAGAAAATGGAGCAATGGAGACTTTCTTTTCTCCGTTGCTTCCATTTCAAAGCACTGATGTACTGGGTATGTGTGGGAACACAAGTCCCATATGCATGAGCAGTACATCAAAATGAAGAAGCAGTATACCACAACCAGCAGAAGAACAGTAATCTGCTGTTGTACAAAGACATTATTGAAGAAAAGTAAGTATTTTTTTCCTTAAATAATGTCATTGTATAATAGCAATAACCGACTCTGTGGTTGTGGTATAGTGAAGATTTACCCACGGTTGCCATTGTTTAATCACTCGGGCTTCACCCTCATGCTTAAACCATACCAGCCATGGGTAAATCTTCAATATACCACACCACGTCATCGGTTATTGCTTAAGTATTCAATGAATCAAGTAAATGAAGGGCTCTACTATAAAACGTCAACATCCTGAAAGTCAATGTTCCATAAGAATGAAAAAAAATGCCTGAAATCCAACAGGACAAAAATCTCCTTTATTTTTGTGATTTTTTTGCAGGAAGGCAAGCCACCCTGTACCCCTGCTGGTGTGGACAAGCCCCTCCACACACACCCTATGGATGTATACATACCAACTCCACTGTCACACCAACCCGAAGAAGAGAGAAATCTCCCTAAAGAAGTGAATCATTGCCAACACACATTTATAACTCACAATGGCAAAGATTTCCTATGAGAAAAAGCATTTGGCATTATGCTGTTTGTATTTGTTTTCTTCTGCAGGCTACTGACATTCAAGCAGTTTCACCTCAAGCATGTGTAGGGGAGCTGTAAATGAAGCAGTATCTCAGATTTTATGTTTACAGAGGATGGCGAGAGAAACAGAGCTGTTGATGTCAGAATGTGGTTTTGAGCTGCAGTACTTTAGGACAAACTTGTTGAGGACTTGGGGAAGTGGTCTCATTCTTGGATGACTGTAATTTCAGAATGCTCTTTGAGCACAGGAAGATGGAGAAGTTAAGCATTTTATGTTCACCGACCATTTTAAGATGAAGAAATTGTCATTTCTCTGTCAACATACAAAAATAACCCCTGCATTAATGGTTGCAGAAATCTGTGACTGAAGAATTGTAGGCAGAGCAACATTGCCATCCAGTCCTTAAAGTAAAAGATCTAGAGTGTTCTATGCAGCATTGATATTATAACTATAACTGTGATACAGGGCATGTGCAGTCTCCCTGCTATCAAGATTTCATTCATTAGTGAATGGTGAAAGTAAACAGGAATAGACACAAGCTGAGTTTCTCAAAAATAAATAAAAAAGTGGTTTCTAAGTATGCTCCAACAGTGTAGGAGTTCATGCTAAATGATCAGACTGTATTTGTGTAGTTGTGTTAAATGGCTCCTTGCTGCCACAGGCACAGTTAGGATTGAGACTGTCTAGACTTATTTATTTATTTAATTTTATTTTATTTTACATTTGTTGACCGGGCTAGTCCAACTAGATATATGTTCATTTTCAGTAGAGGCCCAGGGAGATAAGTTCCACTAAACAGATAATAGCAACATTGGGTACAATACTAAGACTAGAATCATATAATTTACATATTTAAGAAGAAAGAAAGAAAGTATTTATAAGATAGAGACACGATTGATAGTAGAAAACTTGCTATGCAGGTTCCTTAGCTAGAGAGGTTCATAAACACGTTAAAGAGACTTTGAGTAACATACATTTGATCATAGAATAACTTCTCATATTTAACCTCTTAGCTATATTGTGTGTACCTCTTTATCAGCATAAATGAAATGTTATAACCGAGATCCCTAAAATCCTTGTTAAAATATTTTCTTAATCAAAATGGTGATTTTTGATAATAGCTATGTGAAACTATCTGTGATTGGGGTTAAAAGAATATTATGATCAGACATTAATAAAAGAGCATCCAAAACAGTCTATTCGTGTATTCAGCTACTGATTTTTTTTTTGTGTGTACATAAGTGTAACTTTGATACCTATACACACTTACATCCTAAATGTACTTCCAAAAAAAGAAGTTGTATCTCAAAAATACCAAAGCAACCATTTCCCAGGTGTTGGAGAATTGTATTTTATTTATCCTGCAAAGTAAATTAACTGAATGCTGAGTTGGGGAAATGGTTAGATATTTAATGTGTGGTTTAAGGCCATGGGCCATATAACCTATTGCAAAACATTTGTCTAAAATCATTATAATCAGATGTGGCTTTTCAATTAAGCTCAAAAGCAGGCTGGTGGCTTTGGTACATTTTGAAACAGTTTAATTAAATGTTATAATACAGCTTAATCTTTATAAGTCTCCATCAATGTGACTGCTATCATCAGCTGAGTTCAATGATTCATTAAGATAATGAAAAAAACCTAAAGTGGGTTTCTAGTATGATGTTATTGACAGTGTATTAGATGGAAGTTAGGACAGATGAAGATGAATGCATTACAATAGCTGAATGGAATGCATTTAATTTAGTCATGAAACAAACACATGTTATTTTTTTTTACTCTGCTAAGGATTTCCAAGAGTTCTTTGGAAATTAATGAAGTGCTTGGGAAATGAATCAAAGTAAAAGGAGTTATTTTATCATTAGGCCTAAGCGGACAAGTTGAGCCAACAATCTGCTTCTAAAAAGAACCTGGCTAGATTAAATGGCAGCAATAGGTTTATATTCAACAGAAGGACAATGCAAGAAAGATACACAAAAGTGTGAATATTGGATCATAATATACATTATTGCTGGATCACTGATCATAACCTACTTATTATGTGCTAAAGACATGGATGCCAAGAAATTCACCTCAAGAGCGAAGCTCAAGAAGTAAATCCTAGTATCCATATCGACAACACATAATTAAAACTTATGATTGGAGATCCAGTCATAATTCTTTGCAGCGTATGGAGCTTTATCTGCTCCGTGTACTTGTTGGTTATGAGAAAAAAAGCGATGTGTTTTACTAGCTTTCAAAGCCACAAAGTATTTAGCAAACTCTGTCAGACAAACAGTGTAACACAGTCTCTTGTGTTTACACTCACCTTGACATACCTCTCACCTGTCCAGATTTTCACAGAATGCCCAGATTTTTGCCTCATATGTTTGGTCTGCTCCTCATTAGGTCTTTGTTTTTTCGACATATCTCTGAGGATTGAAGTCACTAAATAAAAACACACATTTGAGTTTCAGAATGTATCCATCAGAAAATGTAGGCAAACACATATCCTATTATTGTACTTTATAAGTTTATAACAGCAAGTCAGGGACACATATTGCTACAGGCAGGCAGAAACAAATCAGTTTTTTTATTTTACCATTGTTGTTTGCTGTTCAGTACTGGCAGATTTGACTGCCTAACACAATACCTGGCTGACCTTAACAAGTTAATTAGGGGGTGCTTAACATTTATTAAGTTCAGGTCTTGTACTATAGTAGAGCTTAACTGATTTCTCTCTCTCTGAATATAAGAGCATAATCTCTGCATTGCATGCACTACATGTATATTATAGTCTTTTTGTAGGGCAGAATGAAAATGTCAGTTATGTAACAGTGATGCATAATTTTATGAGTAATAAAATAATACGTATGGCTTGAATCAAAAGTAAACAGTTGGGCAGCATAAAACAGTGAAAGGTGAGGTTTCATTTTAAGAGTCATTAAAATCCCTGAAATTTACTTCTGTCATCTGACATATTTGTAAATAATAGACCATGAAAAGGCTGATATTTACAGATTAAAACACAGTACTAGGGTTACACTGTTACTATATGTAGGCACGCAAGGTAACACATACTACCAGTCCTACATAATGTTATTCACTATCTCTGCCAAGCAAACTGCCAATACTATCTAAAACTCTTGAAAATGCTCCTGTTCTTTACATCTGTTGAAAGGCCATTCAATTAGGGAACCACCCTTTACATGAACCAAGACATCATTTTAAGAGTTTTTTTTTCCATAACATTATTTCTCCTACTGCTTCTTTTGTGTCCTGTGCAGTTTAAGAAATTCATCTTTCAGATTACGAATCATCATCATAAATTCACACCATGTCTTCAAGAGGCTATACATTATATACCAGGCTTGTGTAATCCTTTGTAATGCAGTCACAAAAAGAGTGACTACCTTCTTGTTTCTATACCTTTGTGTCTTTTCTGTTTTATTGATAATGTATTTCTACATTGGGTTCTATCCCAAGGCTCCATGTTCTAATATTGAGACTTGCAAAGGAACTAATACAGAAGCTGTGTTACTCCTTATGAACGTAGTTAAGCAGTCAATTTGTCTGTTTGCTTAAGCACTGACTTTTTTAATTCACTGTTGCGATGACATGGTATCTACATCAATTTCTGAGTCACTTTAACAGTTCACTGTTTCTAAAGATGTTTTCTCATTTCTGATCTAAGTTATTCCTTTTCTCA
The DNA here is from genome assembly GCF_019279795.1 of Protopterus annectens. NCBI lineage: Eukaryota > Metazoa > Chordata > Ceratodontiformes > Protopteridae > Protopterus > Protopterus annectens. The sequence goes on along the minus strand of NC_056737.1, from coordinate 1,603,506,892 downwards.
TCCAGCTGCATGGCTATTTATTTGGCGACTTTTTGATTATAGCCTATCAGTGCTGTTCAGCCAAAGCCAAAAAAAACTTCATCATGATTATTTCTCCTCTGTATTGTCATTCCCACTGTAATGTTGTCTCACAATTTATCAAACCAAATCCTGTCAGGCATTTAAATGTTACTGATGACAAAATTGCTGCTATACTCAGTCGTAGGGGGGCACCCAGTTTTGTGCCCTACAATGGTCTCATATTTTTTTCCTGCATTACCATGCAGACCTACTTTGAGGTTAAACTTTGAACACTGTCTTTTTTACATTATCAGCACAATAGATAATGGTTCACAGAACTAAATGGCTTGCTGAAGCTTACAAAGTTGACAGGCACTAGTGTATCCATGTATGTTGCTTTAGAAATATTATTCTAGAAGTTCAAAAGCTTTTTTGACCCTCCCCATACAGTGTATGCCGATCATATGACTAACTGATACAATATTATGCCATCTGTTTCCTTCAAGATAGCAGGTCATCCTGGCTCACACATCATCATGCAGCAATCAGGTGATTTGTGCTATGCAGCTTAATGTCTCCTTGTGTGCCACATAAGTGCTATGGAGAGGGATGTGTAATGATTGATAGAGCATAGGGTCACCACCTGCCTCTGCATTTGATGAGCTCCTAATACAACTTTGACACCTCTCAGGCTTAAGGCTTCCACTTGGTCCTTGGTATGAACCACCAGAGAGTCTTAAGTGGGACACATGTCTAATAAAATGTCCTTCATCTGAATCCCCCCTCCCCCGAGAGGAGAGCAGGCATTACCTCTATACTCGCCTTACTACTTGGTTGTTTCTCCAGTACTCAGGCCAAAACCAGACACAAGTTAGTTAGGTCATGCTTATGGCTTCTCCTTGTGTTTCAGATGTAGCCCAAAGTAAATGGTTCTTGCGGTGTTGGACTGGCGGCATGCCACTGTACAACAATAATGGCTGCACTCTCATGTTCTGATTACATGTTTAACACGTGTGTCCAAAATTTATGACATGCAGCTTAATAAATGTATGTCTGTATATTTATGCAGTTTGTTTATTGAGTCCCTATCCTTGTATTTAGCTTTAATAACTGCCATTATTCATATTTACAGCATAGCACCTTCCTGTAAACAACGCCAAATAGATCACAATATAAAGGGAAGTTTGTCTTTCAAAGCCTTTAGAAGAACATTTGGAATTTATTTATTTATTTATTTTTTTGTTTGTTTTTTTCAGCAGCTTTGGCCCTATTACATTTCCTACTGACTGATTACAATTGTAAACAAAGGTAGTACTAACTGATGCATAGTTTCTGATGTCAAATGATGCCACATAACCAAATTTGTCAACCAGCATAAACATATCCTGGTTTACAGCAAGCACTGCTGAGAAGCGTATGGCAGTTTCATGTCCATCCAATGGTTCTCCTCTTATTTTAAGAACCCATGGCTCTTTCTCCTTTATATCTGATGCCTGTCTTAAGTATTTAAAGCAATGTTTCATTATTCCTGACATTTGCTATGTTTTTGTATTGTAAGAAACTTTCTGATTAGGTATTTCCTTTGGTTATAAATTAAATTGTATTTATTAGTTATTTGTGGTGCAGTGAGTTGCATTACCACTTTACAAGAGCTCCCTAGTTCAATTTTCAACAAGAGTGTCTTCTGTGTGAAGTCTGCATGTTCTCCCTGCACCCATATTGTCTCTTCCTTCTTTGTGTGCCTTGGTTTTTCCCCATCTTCCATTAACATGCAGTAGGTGAACTGAAATTCTCTAAGCTGCCTGTGGATACATGTGTAGTGTATGCATAAGTGAGTAAGAATGTTCATTCTGTGACAGTCCATCACCTTCTCTAGCATGGATTTTGGCATGTTGTGCCCACTAGGTGCCAGGATAGGCTTCAGTGTCACAGTGTCCTATAAAACATTAAGTGGGCTATCAGAAAATGAATGCATAGATGGTCTGCTAAATATTTGAAACATTTTTTTTTCATTTGTTGCCATCATTTTTTCTCATGTAAGAAATAATTTTTCACCTTAAAAGTTCAAATTTGGTACTAAAAAGTCTTGCATCCTCTTCAATTTACTCCTTTCTTCTTAGTCTTCCTCTTTCAGATATCCATGTTTCTCTTCATAACTCCACAGTTAGTGTGCTTTCAACTGGAGTACTTTCTTTTTTGGTTTTGCTACAATTTGTTTTTATTTCATGCTCATTAACAAGTGTCAAGTAAGCATAACACACCTTTGCTTGCTATCACCTAGCAACTTTTCCAAGTGTTTTTAACAACTCTATTAACATAACACATAACACAGTAAAAAAAGGTACGCTTACAGTTATCAATGAGAAAGCAAACCACGGCAATGATTTTTCCATTTTATGCATTATACATATATGGCTTCTTTATTAACGATTATTATTCAGTTTAACATGACATAGATTGCTCACATTCTGCTTCACCTGAAATTCTCCTCCTCCTCCCCCTCTTGAACATTATTCTGCATGAATTGTTCACTCAATTTCCATTTATTTCTATGTACTCTGATCCTTACATTTTCCAAACATCCCACCTCTAGTCATTTTATCTTCTTTGCAACATTCATTCTGTTGCACATGGTTTAGATTTTAGTTTCAATTTTCCAATAATTGTTTTTTTTTTTTTTGGCAGCCAACAACATTAAACTTAGTAGGACATAACTATGTCTAAGCAATTCAGTTTTTATATCCCAACTTCAGAGAATAATTTCCTTAATTATACTAATTTGCCCCCACCCCCACTCCAACTTTTGTGACAAAATACTCTGCAGGGAATTTTTAAAATATTCATACTCACTGCATTCCCCAAAAAACATGTTCCCGAGTGCTCCTCTCTTTTCCAGCACACTGCTAACAATTGCTGTCTGCCTGTAGAAAAAAAATTCTAAAGTCTACTTGGACTATAAAAATACCTACGTGATCATTTCCATGCAAAAGTCCTAAACCTTCTAGATTTTGTTGCGTTCTTGGGAACCATGCATATAACCTGCCATTTTCTCTTTGTATATTGCCTTTCCTTTTGCATTTTCCAGTCCTTCTAACTTCTTCTGATTGATTTTTATAGCTACCATGCACAGCTACGGTTGATGCTGTGCATATTTCTACAGGCCTGTTTACAATGATATAATGTTAAGCATGGTGTTAACTCAGGTAGGTAGCTGATCTTAATATTTATGTTATATTATATTTTATCAAAGATTGTTCTGGATATTATAATGGACATTGTTGTTTACCTTCCGTGGTTTCTATTTCTTATGTAGAATACTTAAAGCTCCAGTTAACACCTGCACTAAATGTACATGATTGGTATTCCAAGAACATCTCTACCACATTTATTGTGCTTTCTGTTCACTCAGAAAGATTAGGCTAAGTGCAGACATAACCCTGGATTCAGCAAGCCCTGCACGGTGTGCAAGACTAGTGCAGGAGCTCCAGCAGGCGATATGTCTGCCGTGCGATCCAGGAATAAGCTGTAGGGATGTGCACAAGCACTCCTGCACTAGTCCTGCATGGACTCAGCCCCTGTATGCAAATTACCCCATTTGCAGGAGAAATACATGCAAATGAGGTGAATTTGTGATCCAGGAAGCGGGAAACCAGCCGTGCAGGGCTAGTGTAATCTGCAGAAATGTACTCCGCCAGTAACGGAGTACATTTCTGCAAACTACAAAAAGGAGCCATGACAGCTCCAAATAAAGAGAAGATGTTATGTAGAAAGCATGCCAATGGCCAAATATAAGGCCATTGGCATGAACAACAGTTGCAAAAATAAAAAAAATCAACTTTATTTTTTTTTAGCCGATCTCGGCTGTTTAAGCGTAGGGCAGCGGCATGCAAACAGGATCAGGCAGAAAATAAGAAAAAAAACTAAAATAAGCATTCTAACCAAAATCACTATTTTGCCATTATATTCAATGGCAGGCAGAAGACAACATGGCCAGTGAATAGTGGTTGCTAAGAGGGGAGGCACATTGTGGGACATGTAACTATGCATCAGCAGGCAATCCTATGCAAATGAGGGGAATGATACTGAATACCAGATTTCCCCTGCATGCTAGTAAGAACAGGAATAGCTTGATGCAAGCCTAAGAGTTAGCTGACATCATAGGGGTGTGTGTCAGGCATACTGTAAGTGGACTGGAGCCCTGTGGCTCGGGTTTGCCCTTAGCTTAGCAGAGCTAAGGAAGGGGGTGAGTCTGAGGCTGCCTGGCACTCTTTACATTGCCTAAGTGGGTGTGCAAGCCGTGCACCAGGTTTTAAAGGAAAAAAAAAAGTAAACCAGGAAACAGCATCTCTGTGCACATTTGAGCACTGTGTTTGCGTGGCGTGCCCCTGGGCTTAAACAGGAAGGCAATAGGAAGGGAAAACAGCAATAGGAAAGTAATCAGGGAGAACTAGCATAGCTGGCAGGTGAAATGTATCAGAATCAGCCAATTACACAAGTAGCAGCCCAGAACACTACTATAAATTATGCAAACACCTATCCCTCTGGTTTTTCCCACATACTCTACACCACTGGTGTATAAAAGCAGGGAACTTTTAACAAACAAAACAACACAATGATAGGGGCTGCTATAGCTATCATACAACAACATGTGGAAGAGGCTGAGGGTGGTGAGCATGTGAATGCTGTTGACCAACCCACGGTGAGGAGACGGAGAAGAGTGTACAGACCCAGGGTAACCTACCAGGGGCTACATGAGCTGGAGATAGTGGAGCACTATAGGGTGGACAGGGACCTCCTACAGCAAATTGTTGAGCTGTGCCGGCCATGCCTGACACACAGAACTAACAGAGGGGAACCCATCCCAGTGGATACCAAGGTATGTGTAGGCTTAAGAATACTAGCTACAGGTACCTTCCAAAGGCCAACTGGGGATATTATGGGGATCTCACAGGCATCAGCATCCAGGGTACTCAAGCAGTTCCTGGATGCCATGTCAGCACATGCCAGTGAGCATGTATACACCCGTGAGGCGTTGGCCAGCAATATGCATCTCTTCCACCAAATAGCAGAATACCCTGAGGTAGTGGGTGCTATAGACTGCATGCACATATGCATCAAAGCACCACCCAGTGAGCGGGGTAGGGTCTACATCAACTGCGAGGGCTTCCCCTCCATCAACTTCCAGGTCGTGTGCGATGCCCAGGGCATAATACTGAATGTGTGTGCTGGCTGCCCTGGAAGCTATCATGACTCCCACATCTGGCATCTGACATAGCTGTACCAGAGATTTGTCATTGGGGACATCCCTTACGGTCACCTAGTGGGGGATACCGGTTATGCACTGGAGCCGTGGCTGATGACACCCATCAGAAATGCACACACACCCGAACAAGAACTCCATAATGAGGCACACGCACAGACCAGAATTACAATAGAGTGTGTGTTTGGAATGCTCAAGTCACAGTTCCAGTACCTGGACACATCCGGTGGAGCCTTGCAGTACTCACCAGCTACATGTACTCAAATTGTCATTGTATGTGCCATGCTACACAATATTATCCTGCAGAAACAGCTGCAGCAGGAACAGCACGGGGGAGGGCCACACAGCCCCCCCACCATTGCCAAGGTTTGCACAGGCACAGAGTGACTCAGAGGAGGAACAACCTGAGCCTGCCACAGTAAGCAGAAGGAGGCATGCCCAGTATGCCCTGGCCTTGGCAAAGAGGCAATGCATAGCACATACACTGACACAGGAGGGACCCAGGGAATGACACCTCTCTCTGACTCGCACATACAGTAAAAGGGATGCCAAACATGACACTACCTGTGCTCAACCATGTGTAGGGAGTGTACTATGTGCATCTGACCTAGGCAGTCCTCCAGCACCACCCTCAATACTGGCACACCCACAAGGTAAGTCACTCAACTTACCAATTGCAGAATGTAGTAGTATATGCTGTTATCTGTATCTATGGTATGGATGTGAGCATGCAAGGGAATCAGGTGGCTGAATGGGATGCCAGCAGATAGTAGACACCTATAGTGGCAGCATGAGATCTGTAACAAATACTGGTGTTGCCACAGTAGCCAGTAATACACACGGTGACAAACCCCACTGCAGGAAATGTGCTGGGCCACATGCGTGTTCAAATGACACACACATGGCAGTCATAGAGGTTCACATACCCAACAACAGTCACAGCCAGCAGGACAGGTGTAGACAAATACAAACAAAAGCTGTGCTAAGGCATTTGAATGGTGACTATGGGTAACCCCCCCAGGCCTACACAGACAGACTACATCAGGTTGGGTAGTGGGATGTTAGTTTTGAATGGTAGGAAGTAAGAAACTAATATGTAGGTCAATCAAACGTAAGACCTTTAGTACACTGATATGCAACTAGTCATAATGATAGGTTAGAAAACAGAATGAAATGGAGTACCTGACATAACAATACAGTCATAGCAAATGTGTAGTACAAGTGTCAGGTGTGCCCCCAATCCTGATTAGCAATGTAGAAATGGTTAGGCGTGCCCCCCCAATCATGTGATTAAAGTAGAAACAGTCAGGTGTACTCCCCCAATGCTGTGTAGAAATGTAGAAACAGTCAGGTGTGCCCCCCAATCCTGTGATTAAACTAGAAACAGTCAGGTGTGCCCCCCAATCCTGTGTATAAATGTAGAAACAGTCAGGTGTGCCCCCCAATCCTGTATATAAATGTAGAAACAGTCAGGTGTGCCCCCCCAATCCGGTGTATAAATGTAGAAACAGTCAGGTGTGCCCCCCAATCCTGTATATAAATGTAGAAACAGTCAGGTGTACCCCCCAATCCTATGTAGAAATGTAGTATCAGTCAGGTGTGCCCCCCCAATCCTATTTAGAAATGTGGTAATAATCTGGTGTGCCCCCCAATCTGATGTAGACATGTAGTAACATGTACATGTAGGTATAATACCAGTGGAGCACAGATGACCAGAGGTGGCCAAGGTACCAGGATAGATTGTAGGATTTGTACAATATGCAGGTATGTCTGTGTTAGGTTGGCGTGTGCTACATATTGTGTGAGAGTGGTCAGTATATATGTCTATTGAGGTTTGACTTGGTGGCCATTTCCCACTACTGCCGATGACAGGGCCAAGTCCTCACAACTGCAGTGCCAAAGACAATTCCCCCCAGTATAATACATGCTAGCAGTAAGCCATTGTAAAAAATGTATGGTAGTAATATGTGTCACCATCTGAAAGAGTGACATGGCATGGCTGTTGGGCTAGATATACAAGCAGCACACAGGGGAAAGTACCCCAGGCATACAGTATATAATGTGCAACTGTGAAATGGATACACCCCTGGAATTGTACATACAGGTATGGATCACATTATCTGGGTCTGTTGTAGGGAATACCGGTGTTGTCTGCCAGAACACTTGCAGATCACAAAGATGATAGGACCGATGTACTGGGAAACAGCTGCTGTACCTGTACATGCCAGCATAACTGGAATACCCCATGCATATCTATGAGTCAGATACAAATAATGTCCATAGCACACATGCACCCAGCTCACCCAAACACCACCCACAGGTACCTCTCTGGTCTTATCCCTGCTGTTGGGAATGGGTACAATATGACCCCCACCTGTATATGGCAATAGCAAAAGAATGCAGCATGCAGTGCAGGTGTCCCATGCAGGTGTGCCCCTAGCTGTAGGTAGCACCCTGCCAGCATCCACACCACCTGATCAATACTGATAGAAAGTATTGGCATGAACACCTAGCACACCCACCCTGTCACCCCAGGGGAGTATACTGTATGGCGGTCTGGGACTATAGGACTGACAGAATACAACAGCCTGCCACAGCTGGCCTGCATCACCACCAAAGGCCTGTGTCTCACACGTACTACCAATGCATGTTATGTCATGGACACCCAAATAACAACATAACACACTCCACATAAGCCATATGCAAGGCCATTTGGACAAATCACAGAAACATGTCCACCATATCCCACTGCATGAACTGTGGACCAACACCAAACACAGCTGTGATTAGGTGATAACCTTAGGGAAAGTATCAGAGAATGTATGCATAATGTATGGAAGAGGATAGAATAATAGAAGGGGGGGTGGGAGCATGGGTAGCATGGAATGTGCAGGGTCCGACACGCAGCTGTGTGCACACACTATCCCTGGCTGCAAACACATAAGTGGGTGGCTACAAACCTGCCCGAACACCACAATAGGGATAATGCCCTGACTTATGACCCCTACCTCTGGGTAACCTGTGTGAATCTGTACAGCTGTGAGGTATTGCCACTGCAAGATAAGGCCATACTGTCATGTCAATGGATGTACAAGTATGGGATCCTCTACCAGCACTGTACCAAGGTGATGAACTGGGCACACAGATCCAGCAGCAAGTGTCTGCAGCTCCCCCTCCAGAATGGCATAACTTTCCATGAATATGTAGCTGTTTGCCCACAATAGCGGACACAGCTGCATTCACCCTTGTTCCCCAGGACATCACTATGAGCAAGAATGCCCACCTGACAGTACTTGAGGACATAAAACATCATAGTGTATAACAGTACACGTTTGAATCTCTCTGCTAACACCAGTGCCATGTAGCAGAAGCAGCACAAACTCAATCACCTACAGTGCACACTATCCCTTGCACAGTTTGACCCCATATTGCCAAAGGATCTACGAATACCCTTCAGAAACAGTTTGCTACCTGTAGGTGTACAACACAAAGGTCTGTACTGGAGTACAAACTACCTGGAATGGATCCACAGTTACAATACAGAAGGGCATACTGGGCATGCTCACCCACAGAGAAACGAAGGCAATGTCAGACAACATACTGAAAGGTCAAACTGGGCATGCTCACACACAAACAAATGAAGCCCATGTCTGCAAACAACAGTGGTCCAAAAATATCTGACATTTGCAGATGTTAGTGCATACACTCCTCAGTATGCACCAGCCATGCTTTGCACACACATTGGATAGGAATACAGACATATATCCCAGGACAACACAGTATAATATGCCAAAAGTAGACATACATAGATGTGTGGAAGAGAGTGACTGCGACAAAGAGACAACCAGCATGAGGCATGTCCCACCCAGCACACAGCCAAATGGCTACAGCCACATGATGTGTAAATGTCACTCACTGTAGAAATTAGCCACTGGTATCTGTCAGCATTAGAGACTATGTGGTGCAAGTGCTAGCTGTGCAACATGACTGTACAAGGCAGTAGTCATCTAGCAAATGTATACATGTACCTGCAGAATATAACCCTGCATGTGTCTGCATGTGGTGTGTCAACCTCTAGATGAATGGGTTATAGCCCATGCACACACACTGCCCTCCCCATAGCCCTACAATAACAAGCCTACTGATGTCATCCACTTTGAAATACACCTTTGGGAATGGAGTAACCCAGTAATCGCTGTGGCATGTCCTAAAACTGCATAATGTTGTAGTGTGATAAACTAGTTAGGTAGGAGTTCTAATCCCAGACATGGCAACTGTGTGTGTGTGTGTGTGTGTGTGTGTGTGTGTGTGTGTGTGTGTGTGTGTGTGTGTGTGTGTGTGTGTGTGTGTGTGTGTGTGTTTGTGTAAGGAGTAATGCTTTTTAGGCTAGTCACTCTCATTACAATTCAAATGCCCTACTTTGGCAAGGCTGCTGATGTCATTCACTGTGATATACACATTTGGGAAAGGTGTAGCCCAGTAATCTCCATGACCCATCCTATAACTGCATAATGCTGTAGTGTTATAAAATAGTTAGGTAGGAATTCTAATCCCAGACATGGCAACTGTGTGTGTGTGTGTGTGTGTGTGTGTGTGTGTGTGTGTGTGTGTGTGTGTGTGAGTGTGTGTGTGTCTGCGTATGGAGCAATGCTTTTTAGGCTAGTCACACTCACTAAAATTCAAATGCCCTACTTTGATAAGGCTGCTGATGGCATTAACTGTGAAATACACCTTTAGGAAAGGTGTAGCCCAGTAATCTCTTTGGTGCGTCTTATAACTGCGCAATGCTGTAGCGTGATAAACTAGTTAGGTAGGAGATCTAATCCCAGACATGGCAACTTTGTGTGTGTGTGTTTGTCTGTCTGTGTAGGGAACAATGCTTTTTAGGCTAGCCACACACACTACAATTCAAATGCCCCACTTTGGCAAGGCTGCTGATGTCATTCACTGTGAAATACACCTTTGGGAAAGGTGTAGCCCAGTAATCTCTGTGGTGCGTCCTCTAACAGCGTAATGCCATAGTATGATATAGTACTTTGGTAGGGGATCTAGTCCCACACATGGCAAGCGTAGATGTTTGTGTGTGTGTTTCTTTTTGTAGGAAGCAATGCATTTTAGGCTAGACACACTCACTACAGATCAAATGCCCTACTTTGGCAAGGCTGTTGATGTCATTCATTGTGAAATACACCTTTGGGAAAGGTGTAGCCCAGTAATCTCCATGGCAAATCCTATAACAGCATAATGCTGTAGTGTGATATAGTTCTTTGGTAGGAGTTCTAGTCCCACACATGGCAAGCTTAGATATTTGTGTGTGTGTTTCTTTTTGTAGGAAGCAATACATTTTAGGCTAGACACACTCACTACAGATCAAATGCCCTACTTTGGCAAGGCTGCTGACGTCATTCACTGTCAAATACACCTTTGGGGAAGGAGTACTCCAGTAATCTCCATGGCACGTCCTATAACTGTGTAATGCTGCAGTGTAATAAATTAGTTAGGTAGGAGTTCTAATCCCAGACATGGCAGGTGTGTTTCTGTGTTTGTCATTTGTCCCCTGTGGAGAGGTGGCTGTGAGTGTGTAACAACTGGACTCATTGTGGAGCGGGTTTTGCAAATTACTTATATGGTAGCCCTATTATATGTCACAATGTTCACCTTACAAGGATAACGTATGGGAAATCACTGAGAGGCTGTGGTGCCAATCTATACTCCTACATGTGACATCAAGGCCTGGCAAACAAAGTTAGCAACCCTTGTATTATCCAGAGAACACTCTCAACCCATGTCTCATACACAAACACACTTGCCTAGGCAACAACCGCTATGTTGGTAGTACCCTGCATATTGCCCACAGATAGTAACCATGGTGTGATTGCAGTGGACTACTGAGGGCATGGCACCCTGTCCATCAGTACAATAGGCATGTACATGCAGACAGTGCACCTTCACTATGTTCCCCACTGGACACCTGCAACACCTGTGGTGCCATCAAATGTGATCCACAAAGGACATACCGTGCCTTAAACACATGCCCTGTATGGACAGATGCCACTGACACCAGCAAATACCAGTATCATGCTATCAGTTTAGGTGCAGGGTCAACCTGCTGTCCATTATCAGTTCCCACCACATAAGGCCAGGACTGGCACATCTGATGATAACAATCTGTGTACACAACATGGGTCAGACACCCCAGGTACAGTTCCACATGTCACTGTACATGCATGTGGGATGTGTGCACATCCCAGACACCGTCCATGTCATTCACCAAACAACACATACATGGCAAGCAATGCACAGCAATGGCCACACACAATAGTTACCCAGGTGAATGGATGGTAAATACAATACCCACCTGTGTGGGCCAATCCAGACACTACATCCCTAAGCCACACTGCAGACCATTGTCATGTGGCCTGATGCCAAGTTATACCCATCATCTAGCCTTGTATAGTCTTCTGGCACAGTCAACCACTACACACCCATGAAGCAATGCACCCATGCATGTCAGTACTGGCACCCTGTGTCTGTGTGTGTGGTGTATAATGCTTTTGACCACATTCACACTCATTACAACCCAAATTGGCATACTGAGGCATTATCTCTGATGTCAGACACCTCCACATCCCCTTTGCCCATATAACCTCAGGATAACCCCTGTGGTGCATGTGATACCTCCACAGTACTGTACTGTGGCAAACTAACTAGTGAGGAGGTGTATTCCTGACCCTGCCAAGTGTGTCAATGTGTGTGGGTCCCTGAGAGAGTGTGGCTGTGTTGACACTGACACCTGTTCATGCAGACAGGCATGTGTACTACACCTACTGTATCGTTACCATATCACTGTTGCAGATGTCACTCACCATCACATATACATTTGGAGAGCTCCTCAACATGTAAGCTATGTGGCACATCCAATAACTGTATAGACATGTGATAGCAAAACATAGTCAGGGGTTTGATACCCTGTACTGGTAAGTGTGTGACACATGCTTAGGTTTTACTCTCCCACCCCCTCCCTGACTTATCTTTGCCTCTGTCTGCCTCTGTCACTCCCTCTCTGGTGGATGTGGAGACTTACACCTGCTCTGCTTAGGCAGCAGCATGTGTTTTGTAAGTGATGCTCATGATCAGCTGATGGCCTCTGCACGAATTGCAGCCCTCCTCTAGCTGATTACATGTGAAACAGCTGTGATAACATTCCCATAGCCAGTTGCATGGAAACACACTCTAATATCTAGGAACATCATGTTGGTGTTGGGCCTTTTCATTCACTGTGAGCAGGACCTAGATCTGTTGTTTGGCAAACAGCATCATGGATGGATTGGGGATTTACCTCTAATAACATACTCTGTGGGAACAGGCCAACACACATGATGGGGATGTGCTTGACATGACTACAGAATGTAAGTGTTGCTATTCTGCATTTGGAGTAATGTTGGTTTAACAGGGTGTGCGTGGATAGGGCTGGTCTACATGTTTTAATACCTGTCATGACAGTGCTGTTTCTGAGGAAACCCTCATAAATAGGGTCATCTGCAGACTGGGCAGTGTGTGATGCCTTTTGTTTCTTGTGTTACTCACAGAGTACCTATCTGTGAACTGCAGAAGCATAGTGTGAGGATTGGAGTTAGTACATGGTGACAGACATGAGAGTTAAAGACTTCATATCCCTCATAAGACATATGTCACAGCAAACTCTGTTACAACAGTAAATGTATGAGGTTATCACAGCAACATGTCAATATTGGCCCTGTGTTTGTACCTCTAGCCATAACTCTGCCAGCCTTTGTTCATATGTCATGCAATAAGAGGTGCATATGTTCTGTACACCATAATTTATTGACATCATATCTGATAAGCCAGTGAGATATCAGACTGCTACACATTATGTATAGTAGGGGTTATATTTGAGGACATAACCTGGGCATTCTGTGGTTGTGTGTACAGTACTGAGGTCTGTTTACATATGGTGATTGTCGACAGTGGGTGTATTGTGAATATGTATCTTGGTCTGTGTACAGACTGTGGTAGATGTCATAGTTCTTGGTCCTGTTCTAACTGATGTTACATGCTGCTCCACTGTATGTTACCCTATCATCTTACATGTTTGTAGGGCCAAACACACAAATGTCCCATACCACAGACAGGCATTGGACCACACTGTGTAGTGGCCCAGTATATGTAGGGTTAGTGTGTGAGTGGCACATATGAGGATGGTGTTGATCAGATAGTCCATATACTGCAATATTACACTAGCTACCATATGTGGCTGTGGCTGTGTTCATAATTGTTGTGGTTATACACTTTCACACAGGTGTCTGTTACTCTGTGGTGTGACATGCCTGTAGAGCCTGCTATATATGCAGGTACATATGTATTCCCCCAGAAGAAATGTAGGCCAGTGTTGTGGCAGTCTGCCTGTAGCCTGCACAGTGCTTTGTTACATGCCTAGCAGCTTAGTGTACTTACCCAGTGTGATGTTATGTCCAGATACATGCCAGATGTACTCCTGCCAGGCCACCATAACAGTCATGTATGTCAGACAAAGCAGTGGGATGCTGTACAGATGTATGTCACTAACTAGTGGGTAGTATGTGGCCGTGGCACCTCTGTACCAGTGGTAAGTATGTGTCAGGACAGACAGGGGTGTGTGAATGCATAACCTATGGGGCAAATGTATACCAGTGTTTACGTGATATACCCATCTACATGGCTGGTAACATCCACATTGTCAGGCTTGGTCCACATGTCTTGCACTAAGGGGTTTTGTGTATACCTCTGCACTGACCAGAGTGTGTCAGACTGTCCAAATGTATTGGCCATATCACTGTAGTTCACAGGATCATTACTGTGCTAGCAGTGGTACTGTACTAGGATGTCTTTATGATGTATGTCAGTCGCCAATGGCACACATGTTAAAAGAAGATGTGACCTCCCACACCCATGTCTGTGAAGACAACCCCTATCACAGTAGCAATAGTCTACATATATACCTGCAATACATATCTGACACCCCCTTGCACTAAGAGGTTGGGACTATTGGGGCTGATGTAGGGCTCCACTCCACGTTCAAGACATATGTTGACTATATATATATATATATATATATATATATATATATATATATATATATATATATAAATATATATATATACTTATCCATATATCTATATAGATATATATACACATATACATATCGACATACATAGATGGATATGTATATAAACATACATATAAACACTCAGATAAATACATATACACAGCAATATACGTCTACACATACACAGATAGAGATACATATGCACATATACGTATGGATTTTTACATATATATTGACAGTAATAGGTATATCAGAGTAGATATGATGTATGCACATATAGATATAGATATCTACACCTAGATCTACATAAATAGGCATATCTGTACACATAGGATGTGCATACATATATAGCTATATTTACATATATTTATATATACGGTTCCCTTTCAGAAGGTGGAACAGCTGAAATCTCGAAATACATATGGCCGAAGCCATATGCTCGAATTTCAGAAGCTCGACCTTCTGAATGGGGATTGGCATACAGCACAGAAAGAGAGATTTCCCTTTCTATGCTGTAGTGTGATCTCGGAGTTAGAATAAATAAGTAGTGGGGGTGTGGGGGGCACGGGGGCTTGCCCCCCTACAAAAACACTGTTTTGAGAGATGTACACATGGCCATATATATATGTTGCACTATACAGATGTGTATACAGACATATGTATGAATATACATGTGTATGTACATGTAGACATATATCAACCTATTATATGTATATATCCATATTCTTGTCATGTGTAAACCTCATGGTTGTGTATACTCTCCCAGATGTATCTCACCATATGTATTTGGTATGTGTACATTATGATAAAACAACATATGTGATGCAACACTCATATTAATAACAAGTACTACACAATTGTGGAAGTAAAGGCAATTGGTCAATACTAATCAATATGTGTATTGACAGATATATTGGAAAAACAGCAGTTGTCTTCACAGTGGTCATGGCTTAGTGACTTTAGTGTATAGGATCCTGGGTTCAAGATCTGCTAGGGCTGTTCATTTTGTTGCTGGGCAGAACAAGGGCTGTTGGATACAGAGTTGTTAAGGCAATTTTGAGCAGCTTTAAGCATGTTTGTGTGAGTTTGCATAAAGCTAAGCAGTGCTAAGATATGCGTAAACGTACGGCGCTTACACAGTGTAGGCTTCACTTCCCAGTAAGCAAATCAGCTCAGCTGTTATATTACAGCAATGTTGATACCTGCTAAGCATGGCTTAGCCCTGGTAACCAGTTCACACCACCCAGTCTGATAACATAGCAGGGTAATGACATCTGTAATAAGTTTATGTAATGCCATGTACAATACATGTGCCTATGTGCTGTCATTACAGTAGCAAGGGGTGTGAGTGTCATGTGTGGGACACAGACGTATAGGAGGCCTGTACAACACTGTTATCCATATGACTGTGTTACATACAGGGGTAGTAGACCAGGGTACATGCTGTCACACTGACATGTAGTGTATCATGGTGGTACTACTATTGACAGTGCTTACCCAGGCAAGAGTAGAGTGCTAAATGTAGTACTGCCAACAGGCACACCTGCAGGCATAGCTGGACTCTGAGGCCTCCCTGTTGTATCCCTGGTGTGTGAGCCGTGTCACAGAATATAACCCCTACTAGGTAATGATCAGACATGTGGAATGTAACTGTAGACTATCGTCTGTACAGGACATGATAGTGAGAGCTCCTGACATGTAATTATGGCATACATATTGTTGTCAAATGTCTGTCAACATATTCATCCTATTGCATAGCTGCCTGCCAAGCTAATGACTGTCAGTCCCTGTACAGATGTGCAGATGGCAGGTTTCCAGCTGGGATATGTACAGGCATCCTAAGCTTGATTGACACTGACATGTCTTCCTAGTTGTGTAAGAACTGGCACATATTGGAGATAACACCCTGTATGCACCACATGCCATGGGTACCTCCACTACACTACCACAGTCAACAGAACATGCTTGGGTACAGGTCCCCATCACAGACACTAACCATGTGTTGTAATGCATGTTACATGCATGTCAACTTGATCACCTCAGTGGCCATGTGCAGGAGGCACCTGGAGGAATGGCTGATGCATGTCACTCTCACCCTGAGGGTCACCACAGTAGTGTCTGTCGAGAGATTGCCTGCTGCCATATGGCAGGTGACAGGGTACCACTGTACACACAACCCCTACACAACCCATCTCTCCTTGGGCAATACCTAGGTACACAACTATAACCACCTGCAGCGATGCACCCCAGTAGTGACACATGCGCACATGTGCATGACTGAGTATAGCAGTGTCTGTGTGTTAGCACACCTGTATGTGGGAATTCCTTGAGGGCTTTCACAACCACCACAACACCCATTGCCATAGCCAGTTGTGGCTGCTGCTGTATGGGACATTACATGTACCCTGTTACGCTCCTCTCCATACCGGCTACATGAGCCTTGCAGTGTGAGCACAACAGTGTTGTACAAATGGGTTGATAGGCATGGGATACCCATTGCATTCTGGCAAGTGTGTGTATGCGTGCATGTCCGTTTATCTGTAGAGTACAGCATTCTGAGGCCAAATACTGATATTACAATACCCATTGCCAAACAGAAGTATAGATAGTGTTGTTGCTGCCCATAGGTATGGCATGACAATGCAACACCCTACTATGCGTGTGGCATGTGCTTTTGATGCATATCCCTGTAGTACCACTGTTGGGATCTACAATGGGTTGTATCAAAGTCGTGGCCAATGTGTGATGGTGAGTATGTCAGAGTGTCATCATGGGTTTCAGGAAGTACAAAATCCACTCGGGATGTGGGTGCTGTGTGCACTGTCATTACACCAAGGTATGCCCAGTATATGTCCCATGTACCATGTTATGGTTACCACTGTCACCATCAACCATACAGGTAACTGATGGCTAAGCTTCTGGTGTCATTCTAAGGGGATCCAGTATCTGTCTGCCTGGGATGACATGATCGACAAGCCATGATGCTTTGCCAGAGATGGCCTGCACCTTTCGCCCCTGGGATTCCAGATACTGGCTAAGGCTCTAGCAACCCCTATAGTGCCTTTTTTAGGCAAGGTTCAAATGACAAATTCACCACCCTAACAGGTACAGGCAAGAAGAATCTGAGGGTATTGTTACTCAATGCTAGAAATCTAAACCTCAAAATGCACTCTCTCGGGGCACTCCTTAAAATGGAGAACATCGACATCTGTGCAGTGACAGAGACCTGGTTCAAGGCTCCAGAGAGTACCCCTGCATTACCAGGCTATAATTCATACCACACCTTTCGGCCACCTAACCTGGACCGAAACACTAAAGGTGGAGGCGTGTCCATATTCATTAAGGATATCCACACTTCCAGGCTAGTTGCTCAGCATAATGCATCCGAGATTATCCAAGTGCAACTAACTCTGGGCAAGACCTCAGTCTGAATTGTAGCTTGCTACAGATCCCCCACCATGCCCCAGGATTCCCACTCCTCATTTCTTAATACACTGGAAAATATTAAGGTACAACCTAACACCCTAATAATGGGCGATTTCAACTGTCCTACCATTAACTGTGAAAACTACTTCTGTACCAACTCTTGTGCTCAACGTTTTCTGGAATTCATAAATTCTAATGCCATGGATCAACTTATCCACACCCCCACCAGGGGCAGCAATATCCTAGACCTGGTTATTACCAACATGGGCAACCGCTGCTCCACACCAGAGGTCAATTCCTCGTTGGTCAGATCCGACCATAAGCTAATCACCCTAGACATCTACATCCCTCCCCCACCCCCCATTAGGGAAACCACAGTAAAAAAGTTCTCCAAAGCCAACTTCATGCTTCTTAAGACAGAAGTGGCAAACTTCACTGCACCCATGCTGACGGACAATAGAGGTATGACTGCTGAATCCTACACAAATGCACTTTATAAGCACTTACATGAGTGCATGGATCGTGCAATCCCTAACAGAACCAAGATGCTATCCTCCAAAAAAGGATGCCAATCTGGTGGTCCCCTGCCATAAACAAACTCTACAACAGAAGAAAGAAACTGTTGCAAAAAAGAGTAAAATCCCATGATTGGAGAAACTCCCTGGTCAGCTTCAGTAAGAAACTGAGATCCCTCATAAAATCCTCCAAAGCTAGTTATGAAAACAAAATCTCCACTGACTCTAAAGAAAACCACAAAGCATTCTATAGCTATGTCAATAATCTCAATGGCAACACTCAGATCTGCTCTGAGTTACAGCACAATGGTACTAAATATACAGAAACAACGGATATTGCCAACATCCTGGCAGATAGGTTCAGTGCTACCTTTACCCCCTCTGTCATCACCTAAAGGGCCCATTTACCCCTCTGTCATCCCCTAAAGGGCCCATCTCTATACCAGAAGAATGCAAAGTTCCTGTAATCACGGCTGCATAGGTAAAAAAAAAAAACATCCAAAGCCAAGAACACAGCACCCATGGGACCTGACGACATCCCAGGCTGTGTTCTACATGAACTACAGAACGAACTGGCACCCCACCTAAGTACCATGTTCAATCATAGCCTCACCTCAGGCTATGTGCCCACTGAATTGCACACAGTGACAGTTATCCCACTCCACAAAAGGGGAGCCACCACAGACCCTGGAAACTACCGCCCCATTAGCCTAGCGAGCCTGGTCTGCAAGGCTATGGAGCATATCATCATGGAACTTGTAAACAATGACATTGGTAATCTCCAAACTCAGGACCCCACCCAGTTCGGTTTTGTAAAAGGCAGATCATGTCTCCTAAACCTGTTAGACTTCTTTGAAGCAGTCACCAAAGCCATAGATGAGGGTATGGTGGTTCACGCAGCCTATCTAGATCTCGCCAAGGCTTTTGACACCATCCCCCACTCTGGAATTATAGATAAACTCACTAAACTAGGTATAAATCCCTATGTCACAAGATGGGTTGCCAACTGGCTCACTGACAGAACCCACACTGTGAAAGTAGCAGAGTCAAAATCCAGCTTCAGACCAGTGACAAGTGGAGTACCACAGGGTTCAGTCCTGGGTCCTCTCCTGTTTGGTATCTACTTCTCTGAAGTACAGGCCAACACAGAAGGTCTTTGGCTAATGAAGTTCACAGATGACTGCAAACTAGGAGCCATAATCAAAACTCCAAAAGATGTGGACATCCTACAAGAGGGCCTTGCTGAGACAGATGGCTGGTGTCAAAGCCATGGCCTCAAGCTCAATGCCAAAAAGTGCACTGTCATTCATTTTGGTAAAAACTCGTACCCATGAACTACCACATAGGGGACACAGGTGGACAGTAGTCTCTCCTTTGATAATCACATTGCCACAGTAGTCGGGAAATCCTTCTATGTGGCACACCTCATCACAAAAGGTTTCTCATCCAGGAAAAAAGAGGTCATTGTTCCCCTCTACTCATCACTCATTAGACCCATTATAGAGTACAATGCCCCTTTTGGTATGTACCTCACAAGACATCTACAACAACTGGAAAGGCCACAGAAGTACCTCACAAAGAGGATTACTGGCCTCAAAGAGATGCCCTATGCAGACATTCTCAAAAAACTGCAGCTTTACTCCGGGCGATCTCTGCCAAACACACAAAGTTATGTCAAACCCAGAGCTTTTAGACATGCTCCACTTAAAGAAGTCCCAATCCCTACGAGCTACATGCTCTAAGGACCTAAACCTCGTCACCACAATAAACAGAACATGCTGGAGGGATAGATTCCTGTCCCAGAGACTTCCCATACTCTGGAACAAACTACCTATCTATATCAAACAAAGCTCCTCATTAGCACTGTTCAAGCAAAATCTTGATGATTGGATGGGAGATAGGAAATTCACCCCAGGGATCACTTCTGTGGCTCTGCTTGACAGTGGCACAGGAAAATAATTTTCTTGGGTGGCGAAAGCCAGGGTACCTTTGACTAGGCTTATATAGGCCCTAGGGCCAATAGCCTAGTACCTACCTATGAAACTATACCATAATCAAGGCCAGTATGCATGTGCTATGTGCAGCCTTACTGTAACACAATCGGCACAAGGTCAAGTTAGTTAGCAGCGATAGGCCCAGGTCTCTTGGATGTGTGTCTGCCTGTTATGTGTCTGTTAACGTGTATATGAAGGTATGTCACACTATGTATTGTCCATATACACCCATTACATCCCCCATTAGCATACTGTACATGTCTGAGGATGTTCTGCATGTAACATGTAACCTGGAACACACCTCACCCTAAACACTATGTGGTGTGTGCAATGGAAGCCACACACTTCAGTATCACTACATACCTAGGTAGGGGTCTAGTCCTATTATTGCCAAGTAAGAGGGTGTGTATGTGGATGGGTCTACATCAGGTTGCAGATTATACATGCTCCAGCGGGGTAACCTGTCCATGTGGCACAGGCAATGACTGTTATACAAACCCGTGACATGTATTCAACTGTACCCCAGATATGTCACAGCCATGGTGTCACAACAGTGCCATACCCAGTTGTGGAATATGGCTGCAGACCATCCTCGTGCTGACACATGTACACCTACAACACAAATGGATAACATTATAGAGACCACAATCAACCAGTGTTACTAACAGCTATAATGCATCATTGTTGGACGGCTACACTACCTGACATATATGCATTACACTTTAGTCCTTACATGTTACACTGCAGTACTATAACAAATGCTGAAAAACAACCACAGATGGCAAGACAAATCCAAGGAACAAATATAATCCACTGAGGCAAGTTATAATCCACTGAGACAAGTTTTAATTCGTAAAAACAAGTTGTGTAAATGCTTTCATCTTGCTTCTATGAGCAAGACTTCATCAGACAAACAGAACTAATGTAAAATGCAGCTATTTAAAGTGTAGCTGTTTAAAATGTCACATGCTAAGCATCAATTACATTCTAAAAGCAAAAGTACAGATATTTAAAAACATTTCAATATAAATACAAATACTAAATAAATAAGAAAGCATGAATAAAACTGACCAAGAATAAACATGCACACTGAAGATGGCCTGATATAAAAACTTTGTTTAAAAACTGTACTGAATAATTAATATGCAAAATGAGCAATTCATTTAAAAGAACTAACCACTAGTAAAATCCCCTTGCATTTTCAGAATGTTAAAATAGTTAAACCAGATAAAGGAGGTGGCCTTGTGTTTTTTAATGAATTTGATTATAGAGATTGTATGCTGAGATTATTGAATACTGACAATTATACAACGACCCCCTCATTAATATTCCAAAACATGTGCACTGATTGGTCAGGGTGCACATTGTAAATCAGACTTATACCAATGGAAAAAGGTCCGGTCGCCTGGACTTTTTCCATTAGTATAAGTCTTTTTTTTACAGCAACGGAGAACGCAAGATCTCTGTTGCTTTTTAGACACTGTCTTGCTATGTTAAAAGAGTTTAACGTAGCGAGACAGCTTTAAAAAAGTAACGGAGATCTTCCTTTCTCCATTGCTTTTTTTAAAGCTGTCTCACTGTTAAACTCCTTTAACATAGCGAGACACTTTGTAAAAAGCAAAGGAGATCTTGCTTTCTCCGTTGCTTCCACCCACAGCTCTGATGTATTGTATAAACATACGCATGCACAGTACATCAGTACTGCCGCAGAATACCAGACAGCTGTGGAAGGCAGCAAGGTGGCATTATACAATGCCATTATTTAAGAAAAGTAAGTTTTTTTTTCCTTTAATGTCATTGTATAATAGCAATAACCCACTTCTGGGTGTGGGTAATGCTGGATTTACCCACGGTTGTCTTTGGCCACTCAGGCTTTGCCCTCGTGACCAAACCACACCAACTGTGGGTAAATCCAGCATTACCCACACCCAGGCGTGGGTTATTGCTATATTATACACCAGCCTCATTGAATGAAATGAACAAATCACAACACAAAATGAAGGTTTGCTTGAATGATTTTTTCATAGAGTCTAGGATTTCATTGAACCTGTATAATTATTTGACATGCTTGGCCCCACTGACGCCTATAATTTTTGGAACCCCGAAGGTTCACAAGACCTTAGAGGATCCACCCCTCTGGCCTATTGTGAATGGAAGAAATTCCATCACTTATCCCATTGCTAAGTACATCGACAGTTTTGAAGAAATTGGTTGAAAGTGTGGATCGTATTTGCAAAGACTCTTGGTCCTTTCTAAGTAATGTCAATGGCCTCAAATACAGAGATCACATTGTTTTCCTGATCATTGACATGAAGGACCTTTATACTGTCATACCCCTGGATACAGGAATTGAATGGGTTTGCAATTTCGTGATGGATAAGGGCAGTTCAGTAAGAGAAATTGAGCTAGTACAAGACTTTTTGTATTTAATTTTGACAAACAATTATTTCATGTTTGAAGGGAGATATTATTTACAAAAGATGGGTGTTGCAATGGGCTCTCCATGTGGGTCTAGCTTTGCCAACCTCATGATGGCCCATTGGGAGCAACACTTTGTCTTTAACAACATTGAGTTTAGTGCCAATATCTACTACTATACCAGATATTTGGATGATGTGTTCATTATGTTTGATGTTACTATCGAAGATACTCCCAAGTTTATTGATTATTTAAATGCCTCTATGAATTTTTTGTCCTTTACATATAATTCAAGTACAGAGAACATAGCATATTTGGATGTAGATTTATATAAAAAGACAGAGGGAACCAAATGTTCAAAGCTAAGATACACAGAAAATCTACCTACTCCAATTCCTTTCTTCATTACACCAGTAGTCACCCTTATCAACAAAATAAATCTGTTGTTAAGGGCCAGATGCTAAGTTAGTACGACAAATTTTATATAAAAATTGGACTTTACTTAGTTCTGATACAAATTTGACTTCCATCCTTGAACCCAGACCCAGAATTGTCTATAGAAGAGGACAGAACCTTAAACGTTTGTTGGAGAGGGGTAGGATTCCAGGTGCCAGAGCCCCAGGCATGTATAAATGCAAGTGTTGCTCCCAGTGTAGATTTATGGAGGTGGGTAATACCTTCTCCATTAGAGGGAGAAAATACTACATAAATAAAAGATTTAATTGTGCCACCAAGGGAGTGGTCTATTTAGCAACCTGTACCCTCTGCCCTTGTGCTCATGGCATGCTGTGGCGTGGTGTGCCGAGGCTGGTACTGCCACTATGGGAGCCTCTTGGTGTCCTAGCATGTCCATATTGACTGCCAGGTGTTGGTGTTGCTGGCCTACATCCACGCGGCCATCGCCACACTCCCACCACACATTCAAGCACGGACAGACCATGGTCGATGAGGGCCATCATTTCACCAGACCATCTATCCACGAATTCAGTTAATGCACGGATGGCACCAGCCAGTTCACGGGTGTTGTCACTTGCAGACTTGAGAGCAGCCCTCTGCAGCCTCAGGCCCGGTCTCGCCCTGTCTGGTGTAACATTCTATACCTGCCTTGCCGCCATGACAGCCTAAAACATGCGCCTGCTGGTACTAGTTGTGTCGTGTCTGCCAGGGGCATGATGGCAGCGGCCCTAACATGAGCACCCTGGTACATCTGCCTATGTGGTGCCCTGCCGGACATCCAGCTATGCCTGCTGTGACCAGATACAGTAGGCATGGTAACCACACTTTCCTGTGCACTGCAACCAAACACCAGTTGTCCCTCCTCTATGGCCACTGTTGATGGGGTACATATAGGCACTGAAACTATGTGCGGGGTTGGGGTGGCAAAAATGGGAATGTCAAATGTTGGCACTTTTTCGGCCCCTGACAACCCCACCTGTGCCTCAACGGTACTATCATCATCTTAGGTGTCTGTATGGACACCAACATCAGACTGCATGCAGGAGGGACCCTGATCCACCTTGCCACCTGTGGGGGAGAACAATAAATACATTTTAAAACCTGTACAACATTGCATAACAGTATACACACACACACACACACACACACACACACACACACACACACACACACACACACACACACACGCACACGCACACACACACACACACACGCACACAAAACCACCATAATACCTACCTGTCCATGACTTTACAGAAAGTCCCACGTATATTTCCATGTGTTCCCCATCCTGCATCACACTTGGTAACATACACACATTGATACCACTCATTAACACATCAGTCCTCTAAATGCCTAGACAAGTGATCACAACACAAGACCTGTTACTACATTACCTGCCTGACCTGGGTGTAGTAGTTTTAGGTGGCCTCACTGCTGTCATTCAGTGTTCACCCTGTGTATGTCTGGACATCATGAGCATGGCCCCTATATATGTGAGCTACTATGTTCACTCCATAATATCATGCACTGGAGTGTCATGTGTATGTATTGCTCAGTATATGCCAGATATGCTGCTCAATCAGCCTATCATGTGACAACATGTTCACATCTCCGAAAGAAATTAAAGCATGTTTAAACACCTATTCTATAGAAAGTGCACAGAACGAATATTACAAAACTGACATCTGTAACAAAGATGGATAGGAAGTAAAAAATTAAAAATATATATGTAATGAGCTTCCTTAATGGCAAAAAGTCAATCTTTGTTCCTTCAGGAACGGTTTAAGTGGAACACCACCATTAAGCCCTGGGAAACAATTAGCCCTTAAGTCCATTATCCATTTAGATTCTTCCATTTCTGTTTGATTTGTTACATCACCTTCTCTTATAGTTGGACAAACCATTACAAGGACCATAAATCTAAATGTATGGGTGGCATTATCACG
Source organism: Protopterus annectens (assembly GCF_019279795.1). Taxonomy (NCBI): domain Eukaryota; kingdom Metazoa; phylum Chordata; order Ceratodontiformes; family Protopteridae; genus Protopterus; species Protopterus annectens. The sequence goes on along the minus strand of NC_056737.1, from coordinate 1,603,481,768 downwards.
AATATGAGCATACAACACATTCATAACAACCTTAATGCGTATATCAGATTGGTGCTTAAAGATTCTTTCTTTTAGCATCCTATTAATTTTGCCCACATAGAAATATGGGCAAAAAGTACAGGGAGCAACATATACCACATTCTTACTATTACAGTTGGCATTTCCAAAAAACTGGTATGTCCTTCCTGTAACTGGATGTGTAAAACATTACTGGTATTGATAACAGTACAGGCTTAACAACTGCCACATTTCCGTGTGCCAGAACATGTGTGTTCATTCCTTTCAGCTTTGCGGCTTTTATTGCAAAGCAACCTCTTTAGATTTTTCTTGTTCTTAAAAACTAAAATGAGGTGTAGTCTCTACTATTTCTTTCAGTCTGTTGTCTGCCATTAACACAGGCCAGTATTTTTTGATTATTCCACATATTGTAGAATTATCACTACTGTAAGTAAGGCTGATCCTCATGGTCCCCTGCCCTACATTAGGACGTATTCTATCGTCTTTCATCACTTCATTTGTCATTCTATTGATATACTGTTGAGAGTAGTAGGATCTACCCTTATTCTTTCTCAGATCTCTTGCATGATCTATTGTTATTCCTTCTCTGACTGGCCTATAACCACGATCCTTGAAACCTTGTAGCAGTTTATTGCTTTCCATGAGAAAAGTATCATCCTGAGTACAAAGCCTGGACACTCGAGTGACTTGGTTGTCAATCACATTGCGGAAAATATGCCTCTGGTGCATACTGGAAAAATGCACCATATGGTTCCTCCACATAGGTTTCCAATACAGCATAATATTTATCCCTTCAATAGGATTCAATAGGATCTTGACATCCAGAAATTATATATCTGTTCTGGACATCTTAACATTGAATTTTAGAAATGAAATATTCTGTGTTAAAAAATCCACAAAATTTGGATTTCTTCTTCACTTCCAGCCCATAGAATCATAATGTCATCCACAAATCTATTATAGAGGAGCACGTTCCCTTTCCATTGGAAGTATACTTTCAGTGCCCATAGCTCTTCCCACCAGGCCAACATAAGATTAGCATAGCTATTTGCACAGGGGGTACCCATAGCTACACCCCACTTCTGCCAGTAGTAGCTATCTCCATAAACAAATAAATTGTTCTCTAGCACCAGTTCCAATAGGCTGCAGACAACATAAGAGTCTAATTTCCTTTCTCTGTACAAATCTCTTATGGCTTCAACACCAAACTATGAACATCCATAGTGACTAACAACAAATGGGAGAAGTCATAGATGTTAATAGTGGCTTTCTGTAAATGCTGTAGGAACTGTGCCATATCTTTTACTATGTTCTTGTAATCACTCAATAGCTTTTTCAGCTCATTTTCCAAAATGACTGAAAGGAGTTCCATTGACCATCCTCGGCCTGCCACTATGGGATGCAAGGGTGGTTTACAGCTGTTTTTATGGATTTTTGGCAGTCCATTGATGATAGGTATGACAGGATGTTCAACTATGAAAAACTCATATAGTTCCTTTGTTATACTCCTGTTCATAAGCATCTCACAAAGTGCATCTTCTATCCTCCTTTTCATCACATCAGCTTCTTTCTTCATGTTGCTCGATCACTGAGCATATCCAACATACTTTCATAGGTTCATAGGTTCATAGGTTCATACTAGGCTATCTGCCCGAGGGCATTTACAAGCCTAGCCCATCGTTTTGTGGCTTACGCCACCCCTTTAGTATGGGGAACTATACCCATTATTTTGCTGTGCCTCTGTCGAGCAGTGACACTGAGGTAATCCCTGGGGTATATCTGCGATCTCCCATCCATTGGTCAAGATTTCTCTTGAACAAGGCCAGCGAGGTGCTCTGCCTCACATGTACCGGGATTTTGTTCCACAGCATAGGGAGTCTTTGGGTGATGAATCTATCCCTCCAGCACGTCCTATTAATAGCCGTGTCGAGGTTTAAGTCTCCGCCCTTGTGGCTCTGATGGATCTAGATTTTTGAGGTGAAGCATATTCATCAAATCTGGGTTTGACATGGCCTTGTATGTTAGGCAAAGGTCACCTCTGAGCAGCGGTGGCGACTGAATAGAGCTGGAGTTCTTTCAGTCGGGCAGCATAGGACAGATTTTTGAGACCCTTTATCCTTTTGGTGAGGAACTTTTGTGGCCTCTCCAGCTGCTGCAAGTGTCGGGTCAGATACATTCGAATGGGGCATTGTACTCAATCATTGGTCTGATGAGTGATGAGTAAAGGGAGACTATGACCTCCTTGATCTAGATGAGAATCCCTTCATGATAAGGTGGGCAATGTAGAAGGTCTTCCTAACTACTTTAGCTACATGGGTGTCGAATGACAGACTACTATCAACCTGGGTCCCCAGGTCCCTGATAACTTCTTCTGTGCTCAGTGGATTGCCACCTATATGGTAGCTAGGGGTAACCTTGTTTTTCCCAAGGGTATGACTATGCATTTTTTGGCATTTAACTTTAGGCCGTGGCTCTGGCACCAGTTATCCGATTCTGTGAGACCCTTCTGAAGGATATCTGTGTCAGATGTGTTTTCTACTATGGCGCCCAGTTTGCAGTCATCTGCAAACTTTGTCAGCCATAACCCTCCTGTGTTTGCTTGTACTTCGGAAAAGTAGATGCCAAACAAGAGTGGGCCCAGGACTGAGCCCTGTGGGACACCACTTGTGACAGGCTTTGAGTCTGACATGGCGCCAGCAACTCTGACCCTGTGGGTTCTGTCACTCAGCCAGTTTGCAACCCATCTTGTGATGTATGGGTTAACATTTAAGCTGATGAGTTTTTCAATGATACCCGAGTGGGGTATTGTATCGAAGGCCTTAGCCAGATCGAGGTAGGCTGTATGGACTGCCTTTCCTCATCAATGGCTTTGGTGACTGTTTCAAAAGTCAACCAAGTTTAAAAGGCATGATCTGCCTTTGACAAAGCCAAACTGGGTTGGATCCAAAGTCTGCAAATTCCTATGTCTTTATTTATGAGGTCCATTATGATCCTCTCCATGGCTTTGCAGATAAGGCTTGTCAAGCTAATGGGCGGTAATTTCCAGGGTCAGTGGAGGCACCGCCTTTGTGAAGTGGGACCACAGTTGCAGTGTGCCACTCCTGGGTACGTATCCAGAGGTAAGACTTTGATTAAACAGCTGTCCTAGCTGTGGGTTTAATTCCTCATTGAGTTCGTGGAGCACACAGCCGGGGACACCATCAGGTCCCATGGATGCTGTGTTTTTGCTTTGGAGAGAGCAGTTCTCACTTGGCTGGAGATGTTTGGGGGCTGCAATTGTTTGGTATAGATATCTCTCCTTTGGGGAGGGGAGAAGTTTGCACTGAACCTGTCAGCCAGTATGTTGGCAATGTCTGTAGGATCAGTAATCTTCACATCATTTTGAACTAGTTCTGAGCATATCTGGGAGTTTCCTCCCAGGTTTCTAACATAGCTAAAGAAGGCCTTATGATTGTCTTTTGAGTCTTTAGCTATTTTTCTCTCGAAATTTGCTTTGGATGATTTTATGAGAGCTCTTAGTTTTTTACTTATAGTGATCAAGGGTGTCTTACCTTTTAAGGATTTTGCTCTATCTTGTAGTAGCTTCCTCCTTTTGTTGTAGAGTTTGTTTATGGCTGGGGTCCACCAGACTGGATGCTTGCCTTTGGTACAAAGAGTCTTTGTTTTGCTTGGGATTGCCTTATCCATGCAGTCCTGCAGGTGCTGGTAGAAGACATTTGTAAGTGATTCAGCGGCTTGAGTACTGTTTTCCGCTGGCTCGGGGGCCTTAAAGGAGACCACACTAGTCTTTAGAAGTGTGAAGTCGGCTTTTGAGAAGTTTTTACTGTGGTCTTTTTTATTTCAGGTGGGGGTGGGATGAGAACCTCCAGCGAGATTAGTTTGTGATCTGATCTCACCAGTGAGGGGTATACTTCCGGTATTGAACATTGTGCTCCCATGTTCGTGATGATGAGATCAAGTATGTTATCTCCTCTTGTGGGGATGGTGACTAGTTGTTCCATGGCATTTGAGTTTATGAATTCCAGGAACTTTTGGGCTAGGGTGTTTGGGCTTGAGTAGTGTTCCCAGTCTATATTAGGGTAATTGAAGTCACCTAGTATGATGGTGTTTGGTGATACATTTATCCCCTCTAGTGTTTTCAGGAAGGCCATGTGAGGTTCCTGAGTTTGTGAGGGTGGCCTGTAACATGCTTCATTATAATCATCCGTATTCATCACCACCACAGCTCCTCCTTTCTCAGCTGGTCTAATAGTTATATTCTCTCTAGTTTGTAGTTCTTTAAAAGCATCCAATTCTTCTTTGGTCAAATTCTGATAGTGTTTACCTTTACCATCTGTTCTAATTTTTGCTAGTTCTTGCTCACATAAGCACATAAAAATCTCAACCATAGGATGGCTTACTGGAACAATCATGCTAGGCTTTCTAGGTGGTCTTTCAGAGTCATGATCTGATCTAACATTGGACCCAAAAATATGTTTTACTGTCACATTATGTCCAAAACACTTTATATCAGTCACAAACTCATGCAGTGGTGAACGTAGTGCTGGTATAAAACTTAATCCTTTTTCAAGTAGAGTAACAAACTCTTTTTTCAGAATACTGTTTGAGATATTAACAACTAAGGAATTCATCACAGAACTCTCCTTCTCTTCCTTTTTCTACTAGCAGGTCTGCCTACACATGGCTCCTTCACATGTATTAAAAAAGGAAGTTGCTGTTCAATAGGTAGATGTATCAATCCTTTTTTGGGTACAGCTCCTGCTTGTATAGCGGGCATAGAGGATGATTCATTTGTACAAATAGAATTAGGAGCATTTGTTGTATTGTTAACTTGCTCCATGGTAACCTCAAGGGTCCTTCATTCAAACATTCTATATCATCATTTTGAGCACACACACTCCCATTGGTTACATCTATATCAGTATGGGCTCCATTCACTTGATGAACCTCAGCTCTAACTGTCATTTCATGACATGTTTCATCTCGCCTCTTATGCATTTGGTTGGCTGCAGTGATCTCATTCTCACTCCTCTTGTCACCCTGCCTAGGGGCTCTAGGTCATTCCAAAAGGTGGCCTTGTTTAATATCATTATAATCCCTTAGTAACTTCTGGCTCTTCTGTTCCTTCAATTTCACTTCATAGGCTGCTAGTCTGTCTTGCAAGTTCTCCAACCTATGCAAATTAGCTTCAGACACATCCGCAGATTCTAGCTCCTTTTGTTTACTTTCACTAACTTTATTAATCTCTTCTTGTGGCCTAAAGAAGTCAATAAGTAGCTTCATGTAACTGAAGCTAGTATGGATGTTAATTGCCTGCCATTTAGCTAACAATTCTGGGTAGGCATTTCTGTAGCTAGGCATACATTTAACTCTTAGTCCATGGGGAATCAGCTGGTGATGAAGGCATGCCTCCATATGGAAGCATTGCCATTGCAAACGCTTTAAGCGATAGGCTGCATTCTCCACTGTTTTGAATATTTCTTCAAAACCCAAGTCATTTGTTGAATCAATGGGTATCAATAACTTTGTGCTGTCCAAATTAAGCTTCAGAAGAGGGTTAACGTTGCTTGTAGTTATTTCAGTAACTACCCTCTTAGTGACTGAATCAGCAGAATACTGGTTGCTGGATAAATCCATTATTCAGTCTATGTGCGGTGTTACAGATTGTTTTTAACAAAATGTAGTTTTGTTCCAAGCTTGGATTTAAGTTATTTTAAAACATGTTTTTGTTGTAAATGCACTATGCAAATGGGGAGTAAGTGTTGCTATATTTCATTGCCTCATTTTTTAATTGCTTAATTGCTTTTAAACTAGATTGGTTAGCTGGTTCTTAAATAGTTGTGTGTAGGAATTGTTTTCAGGATCTGAGGAAGGCACATGCTGAAAGCGCTTATCCTGTTCTTGTTTTTGTTGTATTAAAGTTCCAGTTTTATGTCTATGGTGTTACGCTCCTTTTTTGTTTTCTTCTAAATTTGTGTACTGGAGCATTCCTTGGTGGTGCTACTGGATTTTGGTGCTGACCACAGTAATACCTTATGCCACAGTGTAACTCTGCAACAGTTGCCATTGTCCTACAGGTATATACACTGGTGTTGTATCGTATATGGGTTTTGTTCCAAACATGTTCCTACTGTAGGCCATGTCTCCCACCATTATGTTACTCCCTGTGGACACATTCTGCAATGACAGGATGTTGGTTATCTTGCAGGTGTTTGACATACCCTTCCAATACCCCATCATGGTCACCACTGCATTTAACAGCAACAATACATGCACATGTACAGCATGCATTCTGGGTAGGTGTGTTACATGTGTGCATGGAATATACCATAGCCATTACATGCCCGGCGAATTGGCAAGCATCTACATAAATCATACTCACCAGCTACAGGCTGCTGCCTTGGTGGTATACCGGAGGGACCTACATAAGAGGGTGAGAGATGCAGAGTCAGTGGCCACACCTTTGGCATTGCTACAGGGTGGGTGCAGCATTGCAATACATCAACAGTACATGTCCACAATACTACCACATGTGCACATCTGTTTATCACTACTATGCAGCAACAAACTATATCTATGACATGTAATATATGCATGATCTACCTGTACAGAAGTGGATGTATATGCAACAGTGGTCTACTGATGTGCCCTGTGGCCTTACCTGCATGCTCCTTGGCCGGTGTGTGGGTAGCATCCACCTCCACAAAGGTGTCCTCTGGTTGATGGCTATGTGGATGGGCAGGTGCCATGAGGCTGGCTAGGAGCTTCTCCGCACATGTCAGGGGGATGGATGGCATGGCCCCCCCTTGGCAAGGTGATCCCCCTGGATTGCAGCAGCATGCTGATGGGCATTGCAAAGCAGGTCAGAACAATGATGCCGGACCTGCTCATATCTGCGGTTGTGCAGTCCAACATTGACCCTGTGGACTAAGTCATTCCACAGGGCGGTCTGCTCCTGCTAATCATGGGCGGCCCGGCCAAACAAGACAGGGTAGTGCTGTATGATGTGGTTCACCACGATGTCATTTTTAGCTGCTGAGTATGCCGGAAGCCTTCTATGGGACATCTTAAAGTGCAGTCCGGGTCTGAACTGTCTGCAAACAACTAAAGTTAACTTTGAACCTAACACCACTCTTAAGCATTCAACTGCGGTACCACCTTTATCATTCTTATAAGAAAAGCGCAGTCCGGGTCTGAACTGTCTGCAAACAACTAAAGTTAACTTTGAGTATGTGTCTACCTGTTTGAGCCAATATTCATTTTCCCCTGGAGTGCACTCTGCTTTGGCTTGTAAGCAGCCCCACACACACACACACTCATTTTCCACTTTCTCTCTTATTCCCTTCTCTATTATTCCCTTCTGTTCGCAGATAGTATCCATAATCTGATCAATACTGTGTGTTTGTTAATTTAAAGTGAGACCACAGTGGCCTACTGATACAAGGTTATCCTGTTTGTTCACCTGAAAATGGTTAAGAAATGACTTACAGTTTCAGAGCAGTCCTTGGTCAATTGTGATGGCTTCTCAAACACTAACTTGTCTTTGCTTTGGCTCATTAACAGCAGTACAAAGAACTGCCTGCTCACACCCTTGTTCTCCCCTCACCCTTCCCTGTTTATTACCTTAAGACAATCCCAAAGTTAATAAATATTACCTGTGGCAGGCACCATTTTTTAAAACTACAATCACCCTTGTCACTATCATATGTTCATTCATCAATTAACTCCGTTACCTGACTGTTTCCAGCCCTCTCATAAGAGCAACTAACAGGGTCTCTACCCACTTCACTCCCCACCCTGCCCCCTATTCCGTCCTGCCCCCAGTGGTCCCACCTTTATTACACTCACAAACCCCTCCCATCTTTCCAGTAGCCAACCACAGCGCTAACCTAACACTACCTCCTCCATCTTCCCACTACTATCACACCTCCTCAACTAACATGTACAAGCATACCTTACCTATGCTCACTGCATGCACTCTCCTTGCATATCTTACATCCTACCAAAGCTCTATCATTCCTGCACTCAACCACTACCACTGTACTACTACTCACACCACCACTCATGTCTCACCCTCACTCAGCTCGCCTCCCACCAACTCAAGAACCATCCCTATGCACCCCCACATATTCTACCAACTATATTACTCAAACATAAAGCATCCCTACAACTTAACATAGTAACCCTCCCACCATACCTATTACCCAAAGAGCACAATCATAAAGTTTCCCTTATAAACAAACACATTCAAAAATTGAGAAAACTAATAACCTCATGCATATCAAAACTAGCCCTAAGTGGAGATATCCACCCCAACCCTGGCCCTACCATCTCCAACCACAATCCTCATAATCAGACTAGAAACCACAACCTCTCCCATATTATAGACAATAGAAAGCCAAATGACTTCCTTCTACTAAGCCTAAATATTAGAAGTATATCCAACAAAGTTCATGAACTCCATGCCACCATAGACTCGTACTCCCCAGATATAGTCATCCTGACAGAAACCTGGCTAAATCCTCACATTACCAGTGAGCAAATACTCCCTACAGGTTATGGCATTCTAAGAGTAGACCGGCTAAACAAGAAAGGAGGTGGTGTAGCTATAATATTTAAACAGCATCTAAACATCCAGATCTTAAAATCATCAGCTCCACAAATAGGCAATGAAGAAATAATATATACCAACCTCAAAATAAACCAAAACAAAACCATCAACATAATTGAATGCTACTTCCCACCTGGCCAAAACATCCCTCCACTAGAAAACCTCCTCAGCTGGTCTACCCACCATCTCCCCCAAGAAACTATAATTTTAGGTGATTTCAATATTGACTGGCAATCCTGTTCTGGCAACCATCCAATCCATCATGTAAACCTTCATGGTTTCACCTGAGTAGTCCAGTCGCCAACCAGGATAAATAAAAACTCCAGCAAGCACACTACCCTGGATTGGATACTAGTCAGTAAGAGCCCCCAGTCCTATATATCAGGCTGCTTATCAGAGCCTCAGTGATCACTCCCCAACATTCCTACTGAAAAAATACCTATACCAAGCTAAACCTGTCATCTACCATCAGATACATAAAAAAATAAACTTTAACCCACTCACATTCATCTCATCCCTCAAAGAATGTAACTGGCATCCTCTAAAGTACCTTAGTCTTGATGACGCAGTTGAAATTTTTAATACTACCTTCCTGAGCATCCTTAATTACCATGCCCCCATAAGACTTTCCAGAATCAAAGCACAACCCTCCCCATGGCTACAGAAAACCAGCAAGTCAGAAATAAAAAACAGGGATAAAGCTTGGGAGCACTGGCGCAAAACCAAGACCCCCCTCAACTAGACAGAATTTCCTAGAACTACGCAACAGAGTCAAAAAGCTAATAAAACAGGACAAATTCCAATACTACCAGTCTGCCCTAGACTCCTCCGAACACAGCCCCAAACAACTCTGGTCCTCCATAAACTCCATCCTACACCCAGGTAAAGTCAGTACCCCTCCTCCTAACATCCCTCACTCCTCAGAAAATATTGCTACCTCATTCAACACACACTTCACGCAAACCATACTATCACTAGCTAAACAACACAAACCCCCTCCCCTCCAACCCACACCTTCAACTACTAATCTCCCCACTGCCTTCTCTTTTTCTCCTGTACCTATCTCCAACATAAAAAAAACTCTTAACTAAACTTAAACCCACCAAATTAGCAGCAGACAACCTCCCAAGTAAATACCTACAAATCGCAGCTGATGATCTGGCCTACCCAGTATCCATCTCGATTAACTGATCTCTATCAGAAAGTTATGTTCCCACACTGTGGAAAGTATTACATATAATTCCCCTCCACAAAGGCGGACCCTCCACAGAACTAACCAATTGCCCATAGCTATTCTCTCTCCACTCTCCAAAATACTAGAGAGATGCATACACTCTCAGTTCTCAGACTACCTCCTTACTAACAAACTCCTTTCCAATACTCAGCATGGTTTCCAACCAAACCATAGCACCACCACTGCCTTACTCTCCTTTACTAACACTATCCTTCAGCATAAAACAATGGCTATCTCTCCTCTGCTACTTTCCTAGACCTATCTAAAGCATTTGACATGGTCCCCCACAAACAACTTATCTCTGTCCTCAATAACCTATCCTTCTCACAATCAGTCACCAACTGGTTTCAGAGTTACCTGTCTGACTGCCAACAATCCGTTGTATGGCAGAATGACATATCTCCCCAACTACCTGTCTCCATAGGGGTACCCCAAGGATCCATCCTTGGACCCCTACTCTTCTCTGTTTTCACAAATAATCTAGCCTCTGCCACCACACATGGCACACTCATACAATACGCAGATGACTCGACCATCATCTGCACAGCCCAGTCCCTACCCAAACTGCAAAAAGTCACACAGGAAGCCTTTTCCTCTGTTAAAACTTGGTTATCCGATGCCCAATTAATACTCAATCCAAACAAAACTAAACTACTCATCTTCCAACCCACCAAACATACTCAAAACAACTCTTACTTTAACATCACAGCAAAAGACAACACCACTATATACCCAACTGAACACACCAAATTGCTAGGAGTGGAAATAGACAATAAACTAAAATTTGACATTCACATATCCATGACCATAAAAAAAGTCCACAAAAAACTAGGAGCGTTATACAGAAATAAGCATCTTCTCACCAAAGCAGCAAAGATTTCAACAGCAAATTCCCACCTTATCTCCACCCTACTTTATGCCACTCCAATATATACCAACCTAAGGCAATGCGATCTAAATAAGCTAGAGAACTGCTGCAACAAAATTGCCAAATTCGCCACAGGGGCATCCTACTGTAGTCACCACTGTCTCTCACTTGTTGAACTGGGCTGGCTTGAACTCCCTCACCTCCTTCAATGGTATCAACTCTCACTCGCCCACAAACTAGTAAACCATCCACTAAAATGTCCCATCCCTCCAGAATCTACTCCAACCCTATCGCAACACCAGACCACTAAGATCCAGCAACAAAAATTACTTGCAGATCACTAAAGCCAATAACTCTGCTGGTGAAGCACTATTCTCTTGCACCATAGCCAAATTATGGAACTCCCTCCCACCCACAATTACCTCCGTACCATCATGCACCCACTTCAAAACTTTACTAAAAGTGCACCTATAAACATGCTGGCTTGCAACTCCCACTCTAATATCACCCACCCCATTCAACTACTACCTTTCTTTCCACTCCACTAACTACCTTGATTATAGCAAGCTCAGATGCTCATAAGCCTAGTACTTATACAGCAGGAACATCTTATTTTAACATTTGTTAATGTCTGTTATGTACTTCACAGATAAAGATTCTAGTTGTCTATTGATGTACTACGTTCTTCATCTGTAAATATGTTGTAAGTAATTGCTATGTAAATTGTTAATCACAATGTAATCCAATGTAACTACTGTCTGTTTATTTTAACTGTGGAGCTTTTCTCCCCGGGCCTCCACTGAAAATGGGCCTACGTCCAGTCGGACACTCCCAGTCAACAAATATAAATAAATAAATCTTGCCCGAAAGACAAAGATGGACACAGGTGTGAGCAAGTTATGCAGCAAGGTTAACACAGTTCTCAGTACACATCACTGTCACCCCTCCAACATATCAGTGACAACAAACTGTACACACAACTCAATAGGTATGGCTACAGCATACCTACCAGTGGGGCAAATATTGTATTGTACCACACTTTGTGCAATGTGTTTGTAGTCATGTTCCCTGTGTGGACACTATCATTGCTGGCCTGTTACAGACTATCCACCTGTATGCCATTGTCAGGGCCACTATGGTTCCGCATATGCTTGTGGTTTGCTTGCTATGTGGTTGCTGCACATCTGAAATTCTGTGTTATAGGGGTTATCTATGCATGCTGTTGGACATGTTCCGGGATTGTGTAGACTATTACTACCGACATATGTTCTATAACAGTTACACAATAGCATGTATATGTACTACTGTTCAGCAGAACCACCTCTCCAAACTCATCTGCCCATGTTACCAGGCCACATCACATGTGTGACCCACCCTTGGGCCTCCTCATGTACTGGTCCAGCACTACCTTTAGGTGGAAACAACTCAGGGGATGTTGTCCCCCCCAGGGGCATGCACAGACATGTTCTTGTCCCCTGAGGCCAGGTCCAGGGTCTGTTCCATAACAGGATCCACAGACACATGTGGCATGTGCTACATCACCTTGAGGCACCCAGTACACATTCACAGGGCCCACATGCTCCTCCTGCTCAGCCTCCAGGCCAGGCAATTTTGGGACGTGGACTGCTGTTGT